>NC_134269.1:169201185-169396185 GCF_031893055.1 Leptodactylus fuscus | reverse complement strand
CAGTGTGTCTCCACACTCCACACACAGCTCTGCCGCTCCCTGTATAAGGAATCTGTCAGACTGCCGACACCCGCTGGAGGAAGGACTGAACGTGGAGGACAGACTGGGAGCAGTAGCAGCATATGCGGTATATACAGTATATATACAGATGGGTAAGGCAGCTTGTGTAGTATCAGGGCTGCAGCGGGCACTGGCACTGTGTGCACTGACTACAGGCGGTGATCAGTGCACACAGTGCAGCCACAGCAGTCCCTGACCCGACCTATTCCTGTGCTGCTCTTCCCTGTGTGACGGCTCCTGTCTGCTGCATACAGGCGTCTGTCTCTCTTAAATGCTACAGTCTCGTCTACTATGCCATACTTCTCCACTACATATATCTATCTATAGTCTACCTATCTATGGATCTAGTTTTCCACCATATCGACTGATTTTCTTTTAATCGTCCATTCATTCACTGTCTATCTATCTATCTATCTATCTATCTATCTATCTATCTATCTATCTATCTATCTATCTATCTATGTCTGTCTGTCTCATCTCTCCCTATTCTCTAGACTACTTCCCTCTCTCACTCCTCCCGTCACATTCTTCTTCTTGTGCCTGCTTTATCTGGTTGTCGATTCTGCTTTTCCTTCATACTGTACATAGGTCTGTCTCCCTCCTCTGTTTATTATTATTATTATTATTATTATTATTATTATTATTATTATTATTATTCATAGATGATAGAGTTCATCAGTCTTTGTCTATTCAGTATTTATATATCATAACAGACCATCTACAATATCTATTTTCTATGCTACAATTCCAATGTATCTCTATTATATCTATGCATCTAACTTTCTATAATATATATATATATATATATATATATATATATATATATATATATATATATATATTGTATGTATATATATGTATATCTATATGTCTATCTATATACCTGTCCATTTATGAATGTATCTTTCTGTCTGTACGTTATCTATCTTTCTTTTAATATGTCATTATATATCATGTATATATTCTCTCTCGTTTCTCTCCAGTCTCTAGAGTTATATTTCTCTCCCCTCCTTCCCTCTGTCCCTTCTTCACTTTATTTCTGTTCTTTCTTGTCCTAGTTCCACTGTCAAACCTTCCCTCCCTTCCTTAATATCCTATGCACTAGTATGTCTTGCTTCTTTTCTAGTCCCCCTCTGTTGTTCCCATATGTAACAGGTGCCCACAGAATCCTCTGCCCAGTATTCTGATCCTACAGGATGGATAGATGTGGATTACCTGCCTGATGTCTGCCCTCTGTCCATGTGCTGCAGCAGAGCTTCCCCCCCCCCACACACACACCCTCCTGCACCCTCAGATATGGACCTCCTCACTGTTTTCAGGCCAGCACTCAAGCTTTTCTTGGGCTAGTTCTGTTTGTTGTTTTTGTGGTAAAACTTGGAAGAAAACTTCTCATGTAATGAGGGAAATATTTGACTCCAAGCCAAGTGATGCATGGGACACACACTAGTTATACAGGGAAATACTGTAGAAGGAGGGATGTTAGAGCTATCTCAGGACCAGCTCTCTAATAGACATAGCATATATGGTATCACAGGTCATGTGTTATTTCATATCAGATAAAAGGCCAGTAAAAAAAAGTAGTTAGATTGATAGATTGATAAACTTAGGGGCACAGATAATTAGATGAGTAAGAAAGAAAGAAAAAGAAAGAAAGAAAAAGAAAGAAAGAAAGAAAGAAAGAAAGAAAGAAAGAAAGAAAGAAAGAAAGAAAGAAAGAAAGAAAGAAAGAAAGAAAGACTTTGGCTAAAATATGGGTGCTAGTACACTTGATATATAGATGTAGAAGAATAAATTACTGCACTATAAGGCAATTTACTAAAGGTAAGGCTTATAGGGCCCGCAAGTTCAGGACAAAACTCAGTACAAGTCCTGTACCTGTCCATTTTGCAACCCAGGCTCATTGAAGAAAGTGAATGGATCTGTGAAGGCATGGGCAGCACACAACATCATCCATGTGCCATCCGGACTTTTCAACTATGGACCCAGCACATGCACATGGTTCTTCTATGCATGTAGCTTAAAGAGTTACCTGGGCAAAAAAAAAAATCTATTTTTAAAATAAGATAGATAGATGGATGGATGATAGATATGAGATAGATAGATAGATAGATAGATAGATAGATAGATAGATCGATCATATGCTGTTTGGTAGTGTATGATACTCTGTAAAGCTCAGTATTAAAAGATACTACAGAACTAACTGAACTGACTGCATATAGAAAATATAGAAAGTCTAAGATTATAGGTATATTATGTATCTGGAGACTGGCAACAATAATGATATCCATTAGGAAGCTTTATTAAGTCAAAAGCAAAGCTAGATAAAGACAAGTGTGGCAGATGCCCAAGGAGGAGATCAAATAACCAACGTATTAAAAACTTTACAGTAGTAGTACCGCAGTTATTTAATGCTTATTACCTTGTAAATAAATAATGTCCAATATTTCATGATGATTACATATTGCTGAGATTTTCATAAAAATAAGTAAAAATAAAAAAAATATGTTTTTCAGAGTTTTACTTTCTTTCCTTTAACTAGAAAGGCTGACACATATCCTCCTGGTACAACAAAGTAAGGGTATAGACAATTGGTAAATATGGCCAAAACACAATACAGTTCCCTTATGAAGATTAAAAATTAAGGCTTGATTTCAAGGATACCTAGAAAATGTAGAGGGGCTAGGCATGAGGTGAAATAAAAGTCATACTCAAGTACCCCTGGTACACCATTCAGGCTGTTTGTCCTCCACTGCCAAGGTGAGAATTTCAGAGGCCTAGTTGACCACTGGGGCCAACCACTGGGGCTAAGCATAAGGGTGCAGAGGTAGAAGTGGCTATTGGGCCCTGGAGGCTGAGGAGCCCCAACGTTCCCATAACAGCATAATAAGACAACGGTATGATATATATCATACAGAAAGTGGTTCCTCCATTACAGATTTTTCATTCGGCCAAGGCGCTTCAAGTTACATCTATGGGACCAGGGGTAGATGATATCACTTTTTTTTATTTACTCCACCCCTAGCCTCCTCCAGGTACCCTGAAATAATCTACTTTTTAATATAATAATTTACCTCTCCAGCTCCATGATAGAATAAAAAGTGAACAAAAAGTTTAATGTACCTCAAAATGATACCAACAAAATTTGGGATCACCATAATCATACTGACTCACAGAGTGATTCTAACATGTTACTTATGCCACACAGTGTACAGCACAAATTGAAAATGTAAAAAAAAGAACGGTGGTATTCCAACCCCCCCCCCCCTCAAAATTATAATAATAATAATAATAATAATAAAAAGATAATCAATTATTTATATGCTCTTAAGATGGTGGCATTGGAAATAACTCATCTCGCAAGAAAACAAGCCTTAATATGGATGCTACAAAGGAAAAATAAAAAAAGTTATGGCTGTTCGAATGGCCAAAGCCTCTCATTTCAACACACAGGGATTACCACCAGGGCACAAAGCGCCCGTTTTATGCCATGAAAAATATTTATCCTCTATCCATAGATGATTCCAAGAATGATGGGTCCTTTCTCCCTGCAATACATTCAGCATAATCGCAGACAAGCTGAATGTGGGCATAACTGGTGGTATCTCAGGCGCTCTCATTAAAGTGAATGGTAACACTGTCCTCCACCAGTCACAGCCACATTCATTCTGAATATGTAGTAGGTGAAAAGACCTACCGTTCTTGCCTTAAGGCATAACCCATTTAATAAATTATCCCCAATTCCCTTTGCCATTCTCAAATTAAAACTCCAAGTTATCTTGGCCTTTGCCCTACAGAACTAAGGTGCAATAGTCATCAAACCTAAAAATCTTTTAATGGGTTTGAAAATAATGGCAAATGAAGAAAACTTTATCTAGATTAAACTGATGACATTTGTGTGCACTTTGTTCTCTGGTCCAGCATCTATAGCTGGACATTGCTAGACAGAAAAAAATAGCTGGCAACAGATTTCTGTCCTATATGGGAGTAGTCCAGCATCAAAACTAACACAAGTGATGCCAAAAATAATCCCATAGAAAAGAATGGAATAAGGACCTGCATCATCTTCCCTCTGGTGTTTCCCTACCATGCCTAAGGGTACTTACTGGACATATGTGAACCCAGATTAAGGGTAAATTCAAACAACAAATTTTGTGGAAGACCCGCCATGCAAAATCCACTGCAGAAATATTCCTGCCATGGCTTCTCTCAATAGGAAGTTCAGGTAAGATACTTCTTCCTTTGCTTGTGATTTTTTTCAGCTACAGGAAAGATAAGCATCTGTCTGCTATTGAAATGGGAGGGAATTTTTTGAGGAATATTTTACTGCAAAAATTTCACCATTTGAATTTACCCTGAGAGAACCTCTATAAGGGTCCATTCATATGGAGGAAAATGGTGAGGAATTTGGTGTGGAATTTCAGCGCTGAAAAAAAAGCCTCCCATTGACTTCAATGGGTTCCTTTTTCTGCTAGCAGAGTCAATGGGAGGCTTTTTTTCAGCGCTGAAATTCCACACCAAATCCCTCACCATTTTCCTCCATGTGAATGGACCCTAAACACTGTCAAATAGAACCATAGCTCCCAGTTATCTATACACCTCTGCAGAATTTAGAAGACATATCTGCACTCTCCATGTATTGTGTTGTTAAGGTTTAGGCTGGGAGATTATAGAGCACTATGAACAAGCAAAATAACACATAAAATGATAAGAAATGTATAGCAGCTGCTGAACTTCTTGCTATAATGATCTGAGCTGAGAAGGTCAGTGTGGAACATAGAGATCATATATTAAATGTATGGGACAAACAAATGCTGATAGAGATAGACAAGATTATCCATACATATAGCCTAATGTACAAATAAAAAATAAGGATTGAGCTCAGAAGACCCAAATACACAGGAGTGGAGTGTTCTATGGAGCACCAGTGTTTTCCTTCCTGAGTATGTCTTATGCCTGACAAAATAGACTTCATTGACTTGACCATGAGAAATAGGTAGGTATCTATTTAACACCTAAGTGTGGTAGGTTATTACAAATATTGTAATGGTTCCTGCCATCACTACATCAGTCCATCACTTGATATTGTGAATAAAGAATTATCATGTATTAAATAAAAAATAGACTATGCAACTTGGCCCTACACTTTTATTAAGAAAGTAGCCCTGAGTGTTCTGTGCCTGCACATCTGATTCATGTATTCCTAGACATTATATGCTGTATACTGTATAGATCTAGTCTGTCTGTCTTCTGTCTCCTCTCTCTCTCTCTCTCTCTCTCTCTCTCTCTCTCTATACTGTCCTTATCAGTATAGATCCATCTACTTTTAGAATGTGAACAAACAATGTAAAACAATACAGAAGTGTTACTAGTGTTTGCCCCAGCACATGTAGCTCTGTACTGATGGATATAATAGGGATCCATTACAGTAAACCACACTCCCTGCGATGTGGTTTAGAACATGAACCATACAATAGATTGGTTTGTACAAAGGCCCTGCCATAAATGCCCCCATTGTATGTAGTGTTTTCTTTCTGATTGATACCTGTCACCTTATGCCTACATTACCCACACAATTACCTTGTCTTCCCTGACAACTACATCGAAGTTATTTTAATGAAATCACTGTATAAAGGTTGCAATGTAAACATTGGGTTCCTCCCTAAGATTTATTGAGGTATTGGGATGGTGAGAATCCTTCATCCAGTCTGTGTACTCAGCGCCATGTCAGTACAATAAGTCCTGCTCATCTCTGCCCAGTTGTGGGACTTTGCTGTTAATGGTCCATTTGCTTAGGGCTGGATTTTCCTTCACAGTTCAATGCATAAATCTTTGTGCAGGGCTTGCCTGGGGAATTGGTGTTACTGCAGGTTAAATGGTCCTCTTTCATATCATTTCCAACAGGGGGTGGAGGGAGAGGCTGACAATGTTTCTCATTGGAGCATTGGCTTGATAGCCCCCTACAGAATCATAAAAGCCTGGTGTTGACTCTTTTTTGCCAATAAATGTTAATTTGTTAGGTCTGCTTTTGAGATTTACTCCCTAATGGGTTGACACTTTGCAGGACGTTATTTCAGGTCATATTAGGATATAATCTCATTAAAAAAAAAATCATTTCTGTAATATATATATATATATATATATATATATATATATATTTAGTGTGTATATATATATTACAGCACTGATATATATATATATATATATATATATATATATATATATATATGTTACAGCACTGATATATATATATATATATATACATACATACATACGTGTGTATATATATCACATCAAAGCTATAGATTAGGAATGTATTTATGTTATATATATCATATACATACAAAGTACACACACACACACATATATATATATATGTAGATTGTAGACATAAATAAAGAAAATAATATGGATAGCTGTCTACCTACAGTGTCTACACATAGATAAATATGAATAACTAACAATTCTAAAGAAAAATATGAGTAGCTATCTACCTATTTTTTCTATATCTATCCTCTCTCTCTCTCTCTCTCTCTCTATATATATATATATATATATATGATATATGATAGCATAGCTAATACATAGATATATGATACCTATACTTAATGTAGAAAGGTATTAATCAGTTTTTTTTTCTAGAATTTTTAGTCTATCTATCTATCTATCTATCTATCTATCTATCTATCTATCACTTCCCCTATAGCTATCTATAGTGTCAGGTTCCCTTGTCAGAATAGAGCAGCACAGGACACAACATTGCTGTCTCATAGTGACAGATCTATCACTGGCTTCTCCTCCAGGCACTGGATTATCCATCACTGTAGAGATGAGCTCTTCTTCTCATTCACTTGTCATCCTGACCCATAAAACGATTTAGTTCAATTAATGTAAGTGCATCATTAGAAAATCTAATAATGATAATAAGTAATAGCACGTCGTCGGTGAGGTCATGGTGCAGGAGATGGAGTTATTACTGTGACATGCTGCTGGGGAATGCCTGGCTACATGAAAAGCTTTTAATCATGGCCATCTCTAATCATGGCAGAAAATAGGACTGATTAGAGAAGAAATAGAAGGATAATTGACGTGATGAGAAGCATTGCAGGAGGGGCTCACTTTACACAACCGCAAAATACAAACAGTATGTGCACAGTGCCATATGACTGATATAGAGGAGGGACCCAGAACACACTGTAATGTCAGCCCCCTCAGTCATGTACAATGAAAACCACAAGCAAATGCAAAACACACCACATCGTCCGATATGCTCCAGATACATCGATAAACGTATATAACTAAATACACACAAATTTTATATATATATATATATATATATATATATATATATATATATACACACACACGATATATATATATATATATATATATATATATATATATATACACACACATATATATATATATACACACACATATATATACACACACATATGTATGTATAAGTATCCTTGTCACGAAGTCTAGAAGAGTTCATTTGACTTGGCTGAGCGTTATATCATTTAATTTCCGTATCTATACTATACTCATCTACGTCTAGTCATCCAGTGTCCGTCTTTATATATATATATATATATATATATATATATATATATATATATATATATATATATATCTACATCAACGTAGACTCGTCTTCTGTTTAATTATAAAAAAATATTACTGTTATAGCAGAACATTAATTTTATAATTAGCGTCATTTTTTAAATTATTGTTGTTATTAATTGTAAGAACTACCTTTATATAAAGCTTTGTTTTCCAGTATATTTAATCCATCCAGTTCCCAAATATTAGAAATTTTAATACAAGCCTACAATAACCGTGTGGAGAAAAACGTCAATAAGATACATTACTGTTATCGGTACCTTTTCATGAAACAAGCAAACTTTCTATATTATTTCGAAATATATTAAAAACCATTAGACACGTTTATGGTTATTATGGTTTTATCTGCTTTCTACTACATGTCATATAATAATATGTTTTATCATCTTATAAAAAGAAATGAAAAATTGAGATATATGCTTATATGTAGTCAGTTGTGTGGTCTCGTCTAAGGTGTATAAAAACGTACAATAAACGGAAATAGAAAATGAGAGAGGAATATATATATATATATATATATATATATATATATATATATATATATATATTCTATAATAATAATAATAATAATAATAATAATAATAATAATAATAATATATCCTTCGACACTGTGTATCTAAGCAATAAGTTGCCTTCATTGAATGACTTTAGACCAGGGCCGGACACTACTGTGCTACACAACACAAGACAACACTGGGATTCATTGTAACAAGATTTTAATTTAATTACAAATAAGAGATATATGAAATTATAACTCTTTAATAAAATATATAACATTTTACAGGATGTCCCTTTCAAAGGGATGAGAATGAGAAAAGGGTCAGTGGTTCGTGAGTTTCAGCAGTAAAACAAAAAAAATGCACAAACTATTCATCAGGATTTGATTGTGTCAATGTACAAATTGTTCTTAGAAATCTGCTTGAAGATGCCTCAGCAATAGGCACAATGAGTGACTGAAATCTATAAGACGGTGATAGTAACCCTCAGTAAATACAACTGTGATACAATATATTGGTCCTTTACACCAGGGATAATCTGTGAGGCACCAGGAATCGCTAAGGCACATGATTTAACCCTTGCCCAGGAATAAGAGACAAGGCCTCAAGAATAAAGCCCACTCCCTGAATTCGGGAGACATGATACAGGGTCTTATGTTATATTTGGTGATTCTACATTGATAATAAGCTTTAAGTACAGTCTTTGGTTCCTTCTTGACTTGTCCTTACTATGTACATTTTTACACCAATGGCTCCCTTAATGTGAAGGCACGGAGTTCTAGGGGCATCTATAGGACCCTATCATAAATAACTGATTTGTAAAATAATACTACTACTTCACTTCTCCTCCTTTGCTACATAGTGTCTTTCAGTATCCCATTTTTATGACTGATCTATGTGCAACACAGGCTATAAGGCACTTGTGAGAGCAGGTCTACATCACAAGGGTGACAATATCCAGAGAGTCTTTGGCAGGTAGGGGCCATAGGCAGGCCCAACAAGTCCTTACACTAGTCCATTCCCATCTTCTGTATAGAGTCATCTCAAGATAAATGATACATGCTGTATCCAACAGGAGTAGCATAGAGTCCTACAGGAGGGATAGGGAGAACCGGTCTGCTGTGGAGCTGGTAGGATGAGCCATACAGTGATGCAGCAGGTATAGGGGAGTTAATAGGAAAGGGCAAGCTAAAGCCAGGGGGGAGCATGGGCTTTGCTGCCATCTTCAGTTTTTCTAACTCAGCCTCTTGCAGTCTTTTGGCTTTGGCTCTCCGGTTCTGGAACCAGATTTTGACCTGGGTCTCTGTGAGATTCAATGAACTTGAGAATTCAGCTCTTTCTGCTATGGAGAGATATTGCTTCTGGCGGAATTTACGTTCCAGGGCCAATAACTGGGAAGTGGTGAATGGAGTGCGGGGCTTTCTGTTGGTCTTGTGTTTCCTCAGGGTGCAGGTGGAGGGGCTGAGGTGTCCTGTAAAATACATAGGCAGGTCATATGGATGCCATACACACACCACAAAGTCATTTTAATATTCAGATAGATGGATATTTCTGTGTAGACGTTCACATATAGGCTTTATATGGAGCTGAGTTTTCTAGTCACTTAATAGCTTTTAATATTAATTGCTAGAACATTTAAAACAGGCCTAAAATTATTATGTGGGAAAACATAAATCAGATATATTACTATTATCAGTAAGCTTTTCATAAAAATAATATACTTCATCTCAAAATTACTAGATACATTTAAATTTGAATTGTTTGCATTGTAAAATTAGAATGTGATAATATATATAATTTTATATATTATTTCTGTATTCTTAGAATATTCTACATCGATGTATCTCTATCTATCTATCACTATATTATTCTATCTATCTATCTATCTATCTATCTATCTATCTATCTATCTATCTATCTATCTATCTATCTATCTATATAATACCCAGTCTCTTTCACCTATTTATCTGCAGAACTGTCTAATTTTTGGTATCTATCTATGCAGGCATACTCTATCTATATATCTATCTATCTATCACTATATTATTCTATCTATTTATCTATCTATCTATCTATCTATCACTATATTATTCTATCTATTTATCTATCTTTCACTATATTATTCTATCTTTCTATATATTACTCTATCTATCTATCTATCACTATATTATTCTATCTATCTATCTATCTATCTATCTATCTATCTATCTATCCTACAATTAGATAAATAGATATAATAGATAAATTGATAAATAAGTAAATTAAATAGGTAGAAAGAATTGAGCTTTTATTTTCCTTTCCACCATAGGAATCTTCTATCTCATGTGGGATGACAGCTAGAGCCCTGTAAACTTGCATTACTAATTACTGGGGCCACACACATTTCTTGGGCACCTTCCAGCTTTCTTAAAGCAATCCTGAAGAAAAGATCGTCCCGTCGTCTACAATGTGACACGATTTAATAGGGATTGACAATGTAACTCATCAATGGGCTCCGCTAATAAAACATCAAAGAAGAAACTTCCCGAGCTCTATAGAGTTTATAGGACTGACACGTCTAATATTTGTCTGTAGCTCAATGAAGAGGTTCATTACTAAGTTCGCTAAATACTCAGATCTATTTGTACATGTAATAACTTATTTATCAGATATGATTGATCTATTATAAATAGATAACTTACACCTAAGTCGAACTTTACAGGTTATATAGATTTAAGGAGAGATTTTTGCCCTTTTTTCTTTTATCACCTTCCTGACATTTTGGGAATATCGTGTTTAGTCCAGAAATAGGAACCAAAAATCTCTATAAAAACTAATTCATTTTGATACAATTTTATATGGAAGAATCCAAGAGTTTGGATCAGTAGAAAGATAAACATAAAAATCAGGAATCTAAATAATGTAGGACAACAAATAAGTGAATCTATCTGTATGTCTTGTGGTCAACGAGCACAAACTTCAGTCTATTACTGACTGATGTGGCTTTTATCCCATTTTAGGTTTTTTACTTTTGGTAAAAATTTGCTGCAATTCAGCTAAACTAAATGAACATCTCAATGTATAAATGCAATAATGAGTTTTAGCAGACTTTCAATTATTATTATTATTATTATTATTATTATTATTATTATTATTGAAATTAAATAAGTTTGTATCCTTTTAGAAATCAAGTATTGCAATTAAAATGAAATTCAGATATAATAATGCTAATAATAATAATGCTAATAATAATACCACAAGTAATAAATCTTGACATCTTTATTTCTGATTAAAATGTTGCCCTCTTTCAACTTTATCTCACATAATATTACTAAATCCTAATTTATTGCTAGTGTTATTAGGTGTTTTTATTTTTTTTTTATATATTTTTAAGACTAAATAAATGACTCCAGCATTATGATCCTATTTTAAAATTCTCAAATGTTTAACCATTATGTTCTGCCTTCTTTCTCCTATACATTGATGATGAATATCAATAATCCGTAATGAAACGATAATTCTATGCATTTTTTCTATATCCTCAGACTCCAAAGGAATAAAAGAATATGAACAATTTTTGTAGTTGTTTCTATGTGACAGCTTTTCATTTTAAGAACATTCCAGGGTGTCTTAGAGACTAAGCTCTCTTAAGGCTTTATTATTAACCTGCTTGTATTTAATCGCATTTAATTCTTTTCTTTAGATTATTCCTTCAAGTCAATCTCAATGAAATAATGTCCTCAGTCATTTATAGTCATAGTTGTGGATTTATTTAACAAGATCTGGTTCTCGGTTTGTGGAAAGCAGATTTTTATGGGTTATATAGAGAAATACTAAATAGTTATTACATGGACGATGCACTTATAATACTCAATAATTATATAAAGTGATATATACTGAAATCTAAGTATATAAGGACATCGGTGCGCCATGGGGCTGTAATGTATCATCATTATATAAGTGTCAGTGTTTTCCTCTGTCTGACTCCATGATGAAGAATGGGGAGGGGGTATTGACTGAGCATCAGGTATCAATGATGTCAGGGAGCAGGAAGTTGTTACAGGCCTCATTGCAGGTGTACAATCCTCCCATCAGGACCCAGTCCTTCACCTAGTATAGTCAGAGACATTCACTTATCTATGTGTCATTCCCATTACAGATGGAACTAAGTTCCAGATGCAGAATCTACAGGGCCATAGTATAACCCAGTAATCTCCAACTCTGACTCTGCAAATAGTATCAAACTAGGACTCTCAGCATACCCTATAACTGGCATTTGTAGTGTATATAATATATGCTCAAAAGTGCACGTACATTGTATTACCCTAATAATAAGACATAGAAGTACCCCAAAATTCCCTTTGCCATATATACAAGTCAGACTGCCAAACTATAGGTTGTTCTCCCATTCCTAAGAATATAATATGCCTATACTTTCTGCTATAGCTGACATGTTCCCTGTTTTAGTGTTCAGAGAATTGCACTATGCCCTATGCAAGTGATAGGTTATGGGTTAAATCCTGACTGTGTTTTGACATCATTTCACTTTAGGGTGAATATGACAGCTTAGTAAATCAGATTTCTGAAATCTGTCTAGAAGGAAATGACTAATATAATGGAATTTAGGCTTGTACATGATGATGGGATTGGGGGTGGCAATAAAGAGTGATGAAATGTAGTAGCAGATGTTATTAGGTGTATTCTTGCTGCCATATTAAATGCCATCTACGCTTTTTAACTAGTATTGAGAGCAAATCTACTGGAGTATCTTTCAGAAAATGTAGTCCCATAGAAGTGCAAGACAAGTCCAGCTCTGACCTCAGTAGGACAGAGTGAGAGATAGATAGATAGATAGATAGATAGATAGATAGATAGATAGATAGATAGATAGATAGAGATTTGCATTAACCATCGTTTACAGTTGGTGTCAATCTCAGTTGTGGCATTTGCTGTAATTACATTTATTGTGGATAATGATGCTGTAAAGTGAATGGGACTAGTGTTGTACATGAGAGGCATAGCAAGCCGCATGTCTCCTCTTCTCAGTGGCTTATTAACTCTACACCACAAACCATCTCAACAATCCCTTTATTGTTTCAATCCTCAACAAACACATGTATTGAAGTGCTCATCTGAAGATACCATGAAGATCTTAAATAAACATCCGGATCTCATGATCCTCATCTGCCACACACCAGCCAAGTCATTGCAGCGTGGAGCAGAACTGCAATAGAGATAAGGGGTTCAGAGCTAGTGGCAGATGACTGTCACACACTGAGCCATCAGTATATACTGTATATACTCATAGCCCTGCTGCTGGTATTGTACATATGCTGAAGCTGATACAGTAAGTGTATGTGCCCTGTATGCTATGGATCAGGCAATACACACTAGGTCTTGTCCTACTGAAGGCAAACAGAGCTCATCCATCATGTAAAATAAACCTATTGCAGAACTGACCTGTAAGAGCTGTGACTGAGTAATAACAAGCGCTTGGATCGGGCTTAACCCATTCACTGCCAGAGCCTAGCGCAGCCTGACAAAGCACACAGTCTACATGCTGATGGAATATAGTTATTGAGGGATTGATATCAGGGCATGCAGAGCAGCCAGCTTCAATTAGGAAGATGAAAGCGTCTGAGTGGACTGCAGAGACTCGTACATGAAACCAGAGCCTTGTGCTGGAGATATACATCTCTATGGCACCAGGAACATGAATGTGGCATGAACTTACTTGGTGGAGGAGAGTAGCTGCCTCCTTCCTTCACCCATGCAGTCCCATCTTCTGAGTTTTCTGATTTCACAGATGAAGTATCAAAGTTTTTTGTAACCCCTGGGGGGCTGGGGCTTTCTCTGCTCCCGACCCCCAAGTGCAGGTGTCTTGGGTTGCTACTTGCTCCTGGAGTCTCCAAGCCACGTAGATGGGACACTTCCTTAGGAATCCTCTTATCAGCCATGAGGGCTTCCACGCTAAAGGGCAGGCTGGAGACCTTGATCTTGTGATCCTCCGATGGGGAATGGAGAGGATGGACAGAGCCCTCTTCATCGGAGCTTAAATCCTCCTTAATTTTCCTAGGCGAAGACATGTTGGTCTTTAAAGGGAACTCCACAAAGTTCCCTTCCTGGACAAGATCCCTGTGATGAAGGTAGCCCAGCAGTGTAGCGTCTCTTAGCTCTGAGATCGAGATCCTGCAGGCTGCACAGACTTCAAGGAAACTCAATAAACTTTTTCTTTCCTCTTTTGAAAGCAGCTTCTCTGACAACCAACAGGAAACGCCCGGGTCGCGTGACGTCACGGCTCCTCGGCCGCTGATTGGCTGGGGCGCACTGATTCTGGGACTGTTTTTGTTAGGGAGTTAATTACACAGGCTGCAAACTGTGCTGTGTTATTAGTGATACCTGTAGGGCTGTAATCACAAGAAACTGAAAAGTCACTTGGGTAATTAAGTTTGATTATATGAAGAGGAAGCTCATATAACCAATTTTCTCTTTCTAGTCTCCGCTTTAAAGACTCCTTTCTTTGTAATGTTTTCATGTGTCTACATGTAAACATTTTAAGTATCATCTTGGCATTTAACTGATAGACATACATTTGATATGTCACTGACTATAAGGACAGGGGGGGCCTTTGATGTCTGGGGGCCTGCTAGGATAGCCGGCTGAAGTCTCCAGGATTCCTCTACTAAATTATATCCTACATGTCAATATGGAAAGAAGAAATCTAGCTCATTGTTACTGTCACCCAATGTCACAGCATAAAATAATAACACCCCCTGGCAGTGCCAGCCCCAGCCAGGCCTGGTCAATGAGGACGCCTATCTCTAGTATCAGAAAACAGTCTGAAAAATAATTGCTCTTCTTACATGATTAATGAATTCCATAATTATCCCACAATTATAATATCCCATAATTGTTGCATAATCATTCTGTGCGACAATTATACTAATGTGTTACTCTAACATTCTGTCTTACAATTAATTACACTATAATAGCCCACTTTAGGATGTCTCCTGGCAGCTCAAGTACCTGGCACTTGGAGGGGTAGCTACGTATGTTATGTACTGTGTTGTTAAAGGAATACAGGGGGATACCATGTAGATTATAACCCGAGATTAGTGGACAGTACAAGAAAGCAGAAACAAGAGAGAAATCCCCTAAAAACCCCATAATGATATGTGTGTGTGTGTATATATATATATATATATATATATATATATATATATATATATATTATAATCTGTAGCATACTGCACCACTTTAGATGTATCTTCTCAAGTATATATAAATATATATATATATATATATATATATATATATATATATATATGGAATCTGATTATTATTAATAGGATTATGTATTCGACATCAAAATTACCAGGCTGGATTCTGCAGACTGCTATTATAGGCTGTATATTAGATCTCATTGCATTTACTGTAACTGCTAGGATTACAATATGTTCTTTACTCCGTTCTATGTTTTTAGCACACTGTATTATATATATATATATATATATATATATATATATATATATATATATATGTACTCAGTGCTACACTTGTTAGGCCGTCAAACATCTAGGTACTGTATAATGCAAATGTAAAAGCCAACTATGCTGTAGCGCTTATGAGAACTACACGGCCCACGGACCCTGTATACAGTGTTATAGTGACATTCCCAGTGTCAGCTGGGCCATAATAATACCCTGTATTTTGATGTCTATATATTACATATAAAACTAGGCCCCGCGAATACTAATGTATTAAATGTATGTAACTATAGTAGATAGGATATATATACTTGTTATATATATATATATATATATATATATATATATATATATTAGATAGATAGATAGATAGATAGATAGATAGATAGATAGATAGATAGATAGATAACAGCTGCAATGGTTACAGTGCCTGTAATATTGTGAATTCACATATAATGTTATACGTCTGTCTCTGGTCTTTCGTTCTATCGATCCAATGTATTTTTATATATAACCTTTTACATGATATAACACTGGATTTAAATAGATATATAAGGCAGTAGTATATAGGACATAGTAATGGAATGACTGCATATGATAGATAGATAGATAGATAGATAGATAGATAGATAGATAGATAGATAGCTTTTTGCAATAGTATTATTCTTGTTCGACACTAAAAAACTTCACCCCCTTATATAGCAAACCATAGGATGCATTATGACATCATTATATATATATATATATATATATATATATATATATATATATATAGATATAGTATTTATAAGGTCTGATGAATGCACAATCGTAATAGTATTCTGCATATTTCATGATAATGATGATATTTTCTGATATGTCACTGACATATACCTCGGGTCAGATACAGAGAATATTCTGCAGTGTTCCCATAGAGTTTCTATGCGCTGACTATATATCATGTGCGGGATATATGTCTGTATCGATCATATATAGTGTGTTGTATACACGTATAGACCCTCAGTCTATCTATATGTATATATACAGTATATATATATATATATATATATATATATATATATATATATATATATATATATGTAAGAGGCCGCCGAGATTCCCGGCGGCGTTAACCCTTTATTGGCCGGAGCCTCTGCAGCCCCTCAGCCGGGCGGCACCAGTGTTGGCAGCCGCCCGGTCACACAGCTGTCAGTGGGTTACTGCCGGCAGGGTGAAGTGTCGCGATTAGCCCTCGGCCCCAGCGCCAATTATCCACTTCTGTGTCTCTTCCTCCGCAGGGTAATGAGCTCTGAGCCGGCCACTGGGGATGCAGGGATCCAGGCTGAGTCCGTGGGAGTCAGGCGCTGGGAGGGGGAGGGGGCCGGGGATGAGGGGGAGGCAGCAGACGGAATGAGGCTATTTGCAGGCGCCAGGAGCGGCGAGATGAAAGGCAGACTCCTGGGGGAAGCGGCTGCTGAGTACAAGCGGCTCCAGCAGCCTGTGCAGCGGCGTCCCTGCCAGTCCCGCCCCGGTCCCCAGGGCTTGTGCTGCGACCTGCCCCTAACCCCGCCCCCGGTCCTCCCTCCTCCTTCTCCTCACCCCACAGGGGCAGGAAGCGCCTCAATGAGGAGGTAATAATGGCATTAGCGCTCATTAATCACGATATTAGCGGATTAACCCTCGCGTCACACGGCCGCCCTCACAGCTCCCTGCGCTCTGCCTGTGTGTATACTCCTGCTCATACGTCATTGTAGAGCGGCGGAGACACAGCTGTGTGTGCGCCCCGAGAGCTGACACTCTACAGTGACGTCATAGCAGACGGCGTGTCCCCCATACTATATATAGTGACAGCCATGGAGACTCGTCCCCGGGCCAGTACTCAGGCCATTCACTGCTGCTGTCACTAAGGAATGGAGGAGGGGGGATTACTGAGAAATGACAGTGTGTGACACCAGCCTTACACTACATGCACACGTCAGCATTTCACGCCGTTGTTCATGGCTGCCATACGGATCCCTTCATTTCAATGTGTAAATTGATAAATAGATAGATCAATAGAGAGATAAGATTCAATATAGAGGCAGATCCATAGATAGATAGGTAGATAAAGAGATAAGATATAATATAGGGATAGATCCATAGACAGAGCGATAACATATAATATAGAGGCAGATCCATAGCTAGATAGAGAGATAATATATAATATAGGGGTAGATCGATAGATAGATAGATAGATAGATAGATAGATAGATAGATCAATAGAGAGATAAGATTTAATATAGGGGTAGATTCATAGATAGAGTGATAGAGTGATAAGATATAATATAGAGGTAGATCCATAGATAGATAGATAGATAGATAGATAGATAGATAGATAGATAGATAATAGATAGAGAGATAAGATATAATATAATATAGGGGTAGATCCACAGATAGAGAGATAGATAGACAGAAGATATAATATAGGGATAGACCCATAAATAGATAGTTCAATAGAGATAAGATATAATAGATAGATAGATAGATAGATAGATAGATAGATAGATAGAAGATATAATATAGGGGTAGATCCATAGTTAGAGAGATGATATATAATATAAGGGTAGATAGATAGATTAATAGAGAGATAAGATATAATATGGGGTAGATAGGTAGATCAATCGCGAGATAAGATATAATATAGGAGTATATCTAAAGATGGATACATAAATAGATAGCTCAATAGAGAGATAAGATATAATATAGGGGTAGATCCATAGATAGATAGATAGATAGATAGATAATAGATAGATAGAGAGATAAGATATAATATAGAGGTAGATCCATAGACAGAGAGATAAGATATAATATAGAGGTAGATCGATAGATAGATAGATAGATAGATAGATAATAGATAGATAGATAGATAGATAGAGAGAGAGAGAGAGAGAGATAAGATATAATATAGGGGTAGATCCACAGATAGAGAGATAGATAGACAGAAGATATAATATAGGGATAGACCCATAAATAGATAGTTCAATAGAGATAAGATATAATAGATAGATAGATAGATAGATAGATAGATAGATAGATAGATAGATAGAAGATATAATATAGGGGTAGATCCATAGTTAGAGAGATGATATATAATATAAGTGTAGATAGATAGATTAATAGAGAGATAAGATATAATATAGAGGTAGATCTATAGATAAATAAATAGATCAATCACGAGATAAGATATAATATAGGAATATATCTATAGATGGATTCATAAATAGATAGCTCAATAGAGAGATAAGATATAATATAGGGGTAAACAGATAGGTTCATAGATCAATAGAGAGGTAGACTGAGACATAAATATAATAAATATAATAATATAGTTTTTTATAGATAGATGAAATATGTGCGTGCAGTGTGACCAGGAGTATGATATGATCCACTTCCTTCGGCGATACTGCGAGTTTCGCTCACTCCAAGAGACTCTTAGATTTCTTCCCAGGCTTCAGCTCCGTCCAGGAAGAAGAGAATCTTTCCACCGTACTGGGGGCAAAGAGGAACACAGCGGCCAACACAATATGTCAGTACATGCATAGACTGAAAGGCATGTGACATGCTGTTGACTTCTGGAGTCCCTACCCTTTGTCCCTATCCCTCAGGCCCTGTCGTACAATCACTTATTTTCTTCCTGCAATGGTAATGCTAATTTGTATTTGGACCTATCAGTAAGCCTCCTACATGGAGTTCCCAGCCTCATCATCGCCACATTCTAGGTTGGAGCTATGGGTCTTTTCACTTAAGTAAATGAAACATTGATCTATAGTCTACTTTTGTTACTAGCTGTGTGGTTTTGCTGTTACCACGTGGCCAGTAATGAGAAATGAACCCTTATTGACAAATGACCTACTATTGTATCATAGTGTTTGTAAGGTTGTATGAAAGAAGCTCAGGAGTTGAGCCCTCTCCATACTAGGTGGGTGACAACTGTATTATCCACCTGTCCACCCGCCACTAACAACAGTGATTGATACCTATAATGCTTGGCCATTGTTGCCATGATGGACTATTGAAGGCATCCTTGGCCTAGCCTTACTGTGGTTGTACTACACACGACCATAGTCATACATTCCCCAAAGTGGTATTAATAAAAACTACAACTTGCCCCACTAAAAAGAGCCCTTACACTACACAGCACTATACATGGAAATGTAAAAATGTTGCAGGTGTTACAATATGGCGATAGAAAGAGATATTTACATTATTCTAAATATTCTCAATCGGTTGTAATATACATAAAGATTATCAATGGCACATTTGAGATTTTTTTCTACTTCCATCCTATTCTGATTTTTTTTTCTCCAGTTTGGTGGAATATTACCATTATGAAGTACTATTTATCCTGCAAAAATTAAGCCCTCATATGACTGTGAGGAGAAAAACTAAACAGTTATGGCTTTTGGAAGGTGGTGCGAAAAGGTGACAGGCAGAGTGCTGGAGTCAGGGTATATCTCCTCCATGGTTCCGGTCCATGGCGGGTGCTCCATGGCGGGTCTGGAGTAGTCTTCAGCCCAGGTGTGGGTTCTAAGGCTCATTACTGGGCCATATAAGGCTGAAGGGCATGTACTTCTGGGAGGGAGAGGAGGTGCCTGGGTCTGTCTTGGAGAGCTGATTTTGGTGAGATCAAACTAGGACTTGTTCTTTGTTTGATCATATGGCTAGAAATAAGCCACACATATAGTTAGCTTGTTTCTGTATTAGTTAGAGCTCGGACGAGCAGGAGTTCTGTTTTGCCTGATGTTAAGGCTGTTTTTTATTTTGCTTATTTTTTTGTACCTTATGTGATGGTTTATTTATTTTGCTGTTTTTTTTTAAATAAACCAGTTTGCACCAGATTTTGTGTCCCTTTCTCTGACTGGTTGGGTTCACACCATTGCTGCCACCGAGATACCTTCTCCACAGTGGGTATATAAAAAAAATGACATCCCAAAATGAAAAATTGTTGTGTCCTTGAAGAGGAGCTGTCACCATGTCTGAAAAGCCCAATGACATCCATTATCTGATCGGTGCTGTCAATCAGGACATTTTGGTGTTTATCCAGCGGTTCTACAGACATAAGACCTTTTATTGTTGATGTAAATTAGTCTATATTAGCCAAGTGGGCGGTAACATTGCATGATATACAGCACACAGAGACCTCATCCCCAGAGAAAATACACTGGAATATGGCCATGCTTCATCCTAAAACTTCTTTCAACCTTCATAGTTAAAAGACACATGTAAAAAGGTAGATTGATGACATAGATAAAATATATGTAAATAGATGAGATAGATATATAATAATATATAATAAAGCAATACATACATGAGAGCAAACTAGCAAGTTCATCCAATTTTAGGTCTAAAGAGCATACAGTAAAATGCTAATATATTATATTTTCCTGCCACTTTTAATCCAAACAGTATTTTAGTTGGTTCCCTGGTAAGAATCATTTAGGATTATTGTATATTTCAGCACTGTAGACTCTGGATGATCAGATATATATATATATATATATATATATATATATATATATATAATTTTTACTGCATATTAAACCCCAGAACTGTAAATGTACATCAACAGTGTTAGGCTTTTATTAGCGCTCGCCAGCACTTGGCAGCATGTCAGTGTAATAAGCAGCACTAACTAACCTCAGTGCATGTAATATCCCAGTATGTGAGTGATACGCTGCCATCTGTGGAACATTTTATTAGCTATCTGCCTACAATCAATCTGCTCTTGGGATTTCCCATAATGAAATTCATGCACTCTGCAATGGTTCAGCCCATTTTCCCACAATTACAGCCTCTTCATGTCTTGTGTCTCCCTTTGTATGGCTGGATCTCCGGGGTGGTGTTGTTAAATGTAATCAAGGGGAACAGATGTTGAAACGCTGCCAAAATATTTGAACACGTAGCAATAAGCACCTTTGTCATTGAAATCACTGACAACAAACAGGTCCGTATGAATAAGGACATATGAAGAGAGAAGAATTACTGAGGACAGTGGCATGTATGTATTAGACTGTGAAGTGAAAAATAATAATAATAATACATTTTATTTATATAGCGCCAACATATTCCGCAGCACTGTACAATTTGTAGGGTTCAAATACAGACAAAAAGATACATTACAAAGAAATAGTCACTTCACACAATGGGACTGAGAGCCCTGCTCGCAAGAGCTTACAATCTATGAGGTAGAGGAGGGAAAATGATGCATTAATATCATGTCACAGTTACAGTATACTCAATTCTGTTTATTCTATAAAAACAATAAGGCTAGGATCAGGACATTATGTCTATAATGTATAATATCTCTCCATTATCCTAATTATGTCCAATAGGATACTTCCTAATAAACTGGATGCACCCTTGGCTGTCTGTATATCAGAAAAGCAAATCTAACACCGACTATGATCAGGCCAAGATTTACTTTATATCATAATATATGTTAATTTCTGAAGTTACAGTATCTGGAAAGTCCTGTTAAACTTACTGCCCTGTCCTAGAGAAGTCTACATAGTATACATATTTAATAGTCATCGAGGAAATTCTGTGTTGGTCAATTGTATACCAAAAGGATACAGTATTGACATATAGACACATAGACACATGTCTATAGACACATTAGACACCTATATCAGAAGAATCGGATATATATATATATATATATATATATATATATATATGTATATATATATATATATATATATATATATATATATTGATCTTTGACCCCAGATATGGTGAGCCTAACATATGTTACATTGTGCAAAATTCTATTTTACATACTGAACTGAAATACTATTATATACATTAAGTCAAAAATGTATCTAGTTTTTAATAAAAGTGATGAGTACTTACCATTAGACTTTTCCATTTTTGATTACTTCTGAACTTTTGCCATAATATTAGGTAGATCCAAAGTACCAAAACCACTTGATACAATCAAATGACCTTTTTTGGCCAGAAAATGATAAGCAATACAGAGATAATCATCTTTTTTATGGATATACAAATCATCCTGTAAGTTCCTCAGGGGCGGGGCTAGATTTTCCTACAGGCAGCAGCAGGTGTTCTGGCTTTCTTCTCAACCTAATCCTGCCTCTTGAGCTTACTTGACATTTTGAGTTTCTGCCTAAGTCATTTTGGGGCCACAAAGCATGTTTCTCCTTGTATAAAATGCCCCTACACTATTAGGAGGCTTTTTGGACTCCCTTTAAAAATAGTTGTAGGTTGTTAAGCAGTGGTCATTGGTTGTGGATTTTTCGTAACCAATAAACTACAGATATTGAATGTTTATGATCACGAGATGAAGGCTATGGTTACAAGGTAACATGAAATCGCAGTGTTACGCTATTACCTTACACCTACCGATACTGAATATAATCACATTGAGACATACAAACTGACACTATCACGATAGGATAGTCAGCAGAAATCCAACCCTGCTGTATTTCTGTGTAACTGCATTCATTACCATTAGTTATGACTGGCAGGGTAACATTTGCAAATTTTATGTTCCACGGCCATAAGTTACTGATTAACCCTAGCTGTATGCTAAGGCCTATATCGAGCATTGCCAATTTTAACTCTTGATCTGCTGTATAGAGGAATACTTTGAGCTGCATGGCGCTCAGTGCAGTGCTGTAAGCTGCAACAATCACTCAATGGTTAAAAGTGGAAAAACGTCACACAAAATCTCTATGTAGCTCCCGATTTTTGGTTAAATAGTTAAAAAAAAATGGTTGTCTAACTTGGGATGGGTCCATCTTTTTTGTCATGTTTCTTCACAGATACAGAACAGGACTCCTTTAGGTGTTAGCAGTAATAAATGACTTCAGCTCCCATAAAGGAATACTAACACTAAGGTGTAAAGCTTTTAAAAGCAAACTTTATAAAAAAAAGAGCGGCTGATATCATTCACACTATGTATGTAGATGTTTCTGGAGAGCCTAAGAAGTGGAGATATTTGCACTAAACTGAAGAAATCAATCGTCTATTTCTGTCTAGCCTGAGCAAATAGATATACAAACTTCAGATTGTAAGTCCCTTTAAGGCAATAGAGGAAAATGCAACATTGTAAACTATAATCAACAGTGATATTTAATGAGCTAATCTTCATGTACGGAGATGCCACGCCGACTCCTAATCAATGTAAAAAGTCTCATCTATATGCCAATAAAGATCACATTTCCCAAAACACAGGGCGCGTTCATGTCCAATGTCATCAGTACTAATGAGTGCCGACGTGTGGGGCTGAGTGCACTGATTTCAGCAACAAGATCACAAACCACAAGCCAGTAATACACAGACATGAATGTTTGAAGTTCCAGATCCGTCATACTCATCAGTTTACTCTTTTCGAGCCTGTACCTGAATGGCAGCTTGTCATTGTCCTGGCTGTCTGAAGGCATTCTGTGTCCTGAAGACTAAGGGCAGCACAGAATGGCATTGCACCCCTGTATTATAGGGAGCCCTCATGTAGGTTATGGGAAATCATAAAGTTCAAAGCACTTACTTAACCGTGCAATTTGGTGTTGACATAACGCAGAGGTGGGCAGAAATTTTTTGGGGGTATGGAATTTACCACTTGTGGGGTCTGACTTATGTAATATAACTACTGAGACTAATCAAATCAGTAAATTCAGGAAAATCAGGTTGTTTCAGAAATGTCATCTTGATGTATTTAAAAGAGGACATGGATATTTGGAAACAAACTCCTGAGAAATTCAGCAAAATAGAAAAGAAATCTAATTTTTAATTGGGTTGGGCTTGGTACTTTACGATAAGATATGATATTCAGTGCAATGTTTTATAGATGAGATTCATACTGGCACATGTAGGGGGCACCGTTGCGAGATTTCTCATGCCCATATTTCAGATTCCACAAAAATACTCCAATAACAGAGATAGCAGTCACTATAGCCCCACAACAATTATGGCAGTCACATCGCCCCCTTAAGAGCCTCATCAACTCTGTAACAGTCATAGCAGTAAGAATGCCCCCATAACAACCCAAAGTGCTAGCATAGTTAGGTAGGATATTAGATTTATGTCACTACTTGAGATTTAGGTCACTACTTGTAAAGCTTCATAAATGATGACATATACATTGTCATACAAACCATTGAAGAGGCTGGGTTCTTGGTGTTGTGTAGGAGACAGTTGAAGACCAGCCAGCGGTGTTAGTCTGAGATCTCCATCTCCTTTTCACCACCAAACCACCATAAGTACCTCAGTGTACCGCCCATGTGTTGTCTTTATAATGCCAATACTCCAGCCCTGCCGATGCTAATGTAGCCACAGAACTTGGGCAGAGGAACCTCAATCACAGCAGAAGGGCCAGGTTGGGGCATGGAGGATGTAACTTCTTCCGTTGGCTTTCCACTCTCTTGACTTGAAAGACTTTTGCATACAGAATAGACTTTATTTTTCTGCAGAAAATCATAATATATGTTATTTATATAGCACCAATATATCCCGCAGCACTTTACAAATTGTAGGGTTCAAGTACAGACAAACAGATGCATTGCAGAGTAATCGTCAATTCACACAATGGGACTGAGGACCCTGATCACAAGAGCTTACAGTCTATAGGGTAGAGGGGGTGACACAAGCGGTAGCACTAACAAAAGGTTCCTTTTACCATAGACTATAATCTACTGTTTGTCCTCTACTGGACTCCAGTGTAAAGTTGGGTTAGACAAACCTTAGTGCCCATTTGTTATCCTAGATTTGTTTATATCTAACCACATTTCTAATGTGTTTTCAATGGACATATTTTTGTGTCCTATGGGGGTCGAATTTTTTGTCATTTTAACTTATTTAAAATTCTTTGTGTCAGTAAAGTATATAATTTTTTTTAGCTTTGTCTAGTTTGTGGGTTGAGCGTATGCTAAAATGTATATAACTTTGTTCTTTGTCTGGTGTCCATAGATCCCATATAGGCTCCAGGGCCTGAATATGCTTAGGCATTTCCTATATACATGTATCCTTTGGCTAACTGCTTCTCTCCCATGTCCACTATGTACATGGACTTGTCTTGGCAGTCGCTTTGGATCTCCTGGTGCAGGGAGAAGGCTGCAGTCAGTGTTCTCTGGGGTCCTGTTATGGAGTCCAGTGCAGCTGTTTTTCCTTGTCTGTTACAATATAAATAGTTTTTAGGAGACGTGAATGGAATAATTTCACTAAATTCCAGAGACAATAGAGATTTACTTTAGACTAAGTCCTCAGCCTGTCAACATGAAGGGAGTATCCGCTCCAATCGTCTGTGTCAGAAGGGCCAACTTAAGGTGATCTCAGGGTGTCCTGATCAGTTGTAACCTGCAGCCTCTTCCCTCCCTTAAACCCATTACAGACCCATCTCCTAAAACACAAAATCCTGTCATATCATCATCATCATCATCATCATCATTATCATATCATTACCGCAGTTTTCGACTATTTATTTAAAAACATGTCGATTTAGCTAATGGTCTTTGGAAAGACGTACACCAAGTCTGTTTTCACTCTGAGTGATTTGTTTTGTGGTGAACGTCTTGGCAGACAACATCATAGTGTAACTGTACAAGTCAGCTGGGCCGCTACAATCCTGATGATTCCCATTTCATCGTGCCTCATTTTCATGTCTGTTAATAATTCAGTATGGAGCCTTGGCTCGTAGCAATGGAAGCATCATTACACAATGACATGAAACAATAGTGAAATGAGCTAAGTGGCAAATTGCTGGGAACTGCACATCATGTAGTTTGGAAAGGTTCATGTCCAAAGTTCTTACACTGATGCATGATCTGCTCATGTCTGCTGAATACAAGAGAAGACCAGATGGATTGTCACTAGTGGCAATGCCTTAAAGGTGACCCCTGATGCAATAAACTTCTCATGAAGCAAACTTCAAACAGAATAGTCGCTGAACCAGATTTTGTTTCTTTTAGTTCTGAAATATTTTGTAGTAGCCACAATTTATCCTCCTATAGAAAATAAGAATGATAACATTGATATACATGTCACAGTAAATGTCATGGAAGTCTATTTGTCTCCTTAATTTAAGGTCACTGGTAACTGGATTGGTAACATTTTTTATGTTTTTTTTAACTATCACAACTAAATGTATTTCCTTATGTCTATTTCATAAACAAGGTCACTAAAACTATTCCTGAAATAGTATATAGTGTATATAAATTATTTAAGGCAAGGTAACCTCATTCAGATGAGACGCTGCTCTAAAAAGACTTATCTATCCTGGGCCCAGCATAGGCCTACAGTGGTCAATACAGGGCAGGGAGCTTTAGACTGTGTGTCTATCTATCTATCTATCTATCTATCTATCTATCTATCTATCTATCTATCTGTCTATCCGTCTATCTATCATATCTAGCTATCATATCTATCTATCTATCTATCTATCTATCTATCTATCTATCTATCTATCTATCTATCTATCTGTCTGTCTGTCTGTCTGTCTGTCTGTCTGTCTGTCTGTCTGTCTGTCTATCTATCTATCTATATATCTATCTATCATATCTGTCTGTCTGTCTATCTATTTCCTATCTATCTATCTATCTATCTATCTATCTATCTATCTATCTATCTATCTATCTATTTCCTATCTATCTATCTATCTATCTATCTATCTATCTATCTATCTATGATATCTATCTATCTATCTATCTATCTATCTATCTATCTCCTATCTATCTATCTATCTATCTATCTATCTATCTATCTATCTATCATATCTGTCTATCTATCTATCTATCTATCTATCTATCTATCTATCTATTTCCTATCTATCTATCTATCTATCTATCTATCTATTTTCTATCTATCTATCTATCTATCTATCTATCTTCTGTCTACTATCTATCTATCTATCTATCTATCTATCTATCTATCTATCTATTTCCTATTTATCTATCTATCTATCTATCTATCTATCTATCTATCTATTTCCTATCTCTCTCTCTCTCTCTCTCTCTCTCTTCATCTATCTATCTATCTATCTATCTATCTATCTATCTATCATCTATATCTATCATCTATCTGTCTACTACATAACATATACATTACCTTTCACATTTCTCCTATGTCAGAACGCCAGGTAAATGTCCACAATACATAAAATGGGTCAGAAAAGTTCTTTATTTCTGCTTGGAATGCCACCGTGACTTCACATTGCCATTCCATCCATATCACACTGCGTACAGTAGTATTCTGAATCCTTTTCCTTAGACCCACAATTCCATATCAGACTTTCTCACATCTCAGAGTTTCCTTGTAACTTGGCCAGGGATTAAACAGAAGAGAGAAGCAGCACAAACTGACAGTTCTTACAGCAGGGATGGCAAACACACTGCACATAGACACTTGGCACAAGTACGTGTAAAGCCGTGAGCAAATCTTGGTCAATAAAAAAAGAATTCTTTACCTTCATCTTTACCAAGCTTCTTTGAAGTAGAAATGTGAGTATATGCAATGGTTGGGAATCGCTGTCACTTCTTTATGGCAATACCAGGAGTGGAGACAAATGAAAGAAGAGATATACAGTGCTGTGAAAAGGTATTTGGCCCTTAGGCCCAGTTCATATCTGTGTTTGGGTTTCCATTTGGGGAGTCTGCTTGGGAAACATACGGAGAGAAAACTGGTGCTTGCAGGTCTGTTCTCTCAGTATGTTTTGTGCGGAGACCACACAGACCCACAGTTGAGGCAATTGAGGCCTGTGGTGCTTTAGGTGTTTTGGATTCCTTTGTGACCTCCTGGATGAGTCGTCAATGCTCTCTTACAGTAATGTTTTCTCCATTTGTGGGTAATAGCTCTCACTGTAGTTCGTTGGAGTCCTTAAGCTTTGTAACCTTTTCCAGACTTGATAGACATCAATGACTTTGTTTCTCATCTGTTCTTGAATTCCTTCAGATTGTGGCATAATATGCTGCTTTTTGAGATCTTTTAGTTTACTTTGTTTTGTTACGGTTGGTTCACATCTGCTTTTGTATTCTGTCGGGGGAGAGTCTGCATGGGGACCCCTGAATGAAATACAAACACAATTGCAAGCGGCGTGCAGTGAAAGCACATGGATCCCATAGACTATAATGGGGTCCGTGTGCTTACCGCGCACTGCCCGCACAAATCATGCAGACAGGAAAGTAGATTGGGAACTAGTTTCCTGTCCGCATGATCCCTGCAGACATCTGCTGGTAAGCACGCGGACCCCATTATAGTCTATGGGATCCGTGCACTTTTACAGCACAGTGCTTGCAATTGCGTTTGTATTCCATTCAGGGAGTCTCCATGCGGACTCTCCCCGGACAAAATACAAACGCTGATGTGAACGAGGGGTAAGACAGGTTGGATTTAAGTGATTTCTTGATTCTACTGGCTGTATTCAGACCTGGGAGTGGCTAGTGAAATTGGACTCAGCGTTCCAAAAAATGTGGTTAATCACATTAACATTATTCATGGGTGGGATGGGGGTTCAATGATTCAATTATTTTACCATAGAGGGCAATATTGTCTGGGAGGCCTTAATAAACAAAACCAGCTTTTTGTATTTACTCAAGTTATCTTTTTTGATATTCAAATTTGTTTAATAATCTGAAACATTCAAGAGTCACAAATGTGCAAAAACAAGAAAAATCTGTAAGGGGAAGATACTTTTAATAGCATACTATCTCGATCCATTGTGCATTTTCTCTGATCTCCCTCTTGAATTTGGTTTAAATGTCTGATGAAAAATACTGACCCAAGCATACTGGTGTGAAAAGTGGCCTAATAGTCTGCTGTTGGCTAAGGCCTCGTTCACATCTGTGTTGGCATTCCGTCCGGGGAAGTTTGCATGAGAATAACCCTTGAATGGAATACCGAACGCAACTGCAAGCGGCGTGCTAGTGAAAGCACACGGATCCCCATAGACTATAATGGGGTTCACGTGCTTGCCGCCAGATCTCTGCAAGGAATATGCGGACAGGAAAGCAGTTCACAATTTCCTTCCCTGTCCACATGATTTGTGCAGGCAGCACGCGGCCAGCACATGGACCTCATTATAGTCTATGGGGTCCATGTGTGTTCACTGCACACTGCTAGCAGTTGTGTTCGGTATTCCGTTTGGGGGGGTCCCATGCAGACTCCCCGAAAGGAATACCGAACAAAGATGTGAACGAAGGGTAATACTAGAGTCCACTGACTATAGCAGATGGTCAGATACAGATGGAGTTATTGACATAAATCTTCTCACTAGTTACATATCAAATATTGCAATATAACAAAATGCATTGGGCCCATGCACATTCACATGTAACAATTCTATAGCAGATCTATTGCTATAGAATCTTCAATCTGATTTTTATCTAGTATCATATGCTCACATAGGAATGTGTTAGACAGACTGGAGCATTTACACTGCATAACTTATGAGGTTACATCTTTTTTGACAAGTTAAAATCAAGGAATACAGGAAGTGTAGTATGATTGTGACATTAGCAAAGGGGAAGTAGCTAGCTTCTCCTACATGGATTCATTAGCAACCAACACAGCTGATAACAAGAGATATGACTGTAGTGTTCAAGATACTGCTAACATGATCCATCAAAACAGGATTTTGGGAACAGATTAATTATTTTAGTACTCAAAATCAGTTTTGCGTTATTGTAAAGGTAGTTGTCATCCTTACCTGAATTGAGTGGCAGGCTCACCTGTCTAGAGAATGATCATTGAAAATAAAAAAGACCACAGTATGGTCAATATATATCACTCTTATGTGGTCTAACATAAATCTTTCAGCCATCTCCACAAATAAAGACTTCAGGAATGTATTTGGTGAAACATTCAAACAAATGACAGAATATGTTGTACTTTTGTTTTGTTACCAAAATTAATCCAATAACATACTAGAGTTTTGGAATTACAGAACCAAACTAGAAACACAGGGGCCTGGATGTTACAGCCACAATGTGGCCCCTGGAATGCATCTGTATTAGGGCTGAATGAAATGGTCAAACTCATCAGAACGGGGGCAACATGGTGGCTCAGTGGTTAGCACTGCAGTCTTGCAGCATTGGAATCCTGGGTTCAAATCCCGCCAGGAACAACTTCTGGAAGGAGTTTATATGTTCTCCCCGTGTTTATGTGGATTTCCTACCATTCTATGAAAAAAAATAGTACATTGTGATCCCTATATGGGGCTCACAATCTACAATTAAAAAAAAAAAACCTCATCAGAATGTACTAAAAGCTGTTCAAAAATTGTCAAAATGTTCTGTAATTTGGGATATAGTTTCCTTCAATTTAAGAATGTTCGATTACAATTTCTAAAACTTATAATGTATTATATACAGGTTGCATATTAAAGATTGACAGTTGGACAGCTATGCATCTATTTAATATTGATTTTATGTTATTGTATATATTATGATTATTTATTACCTTTTATTTATCATTAGCAGCATCATTATCTAAAGTTCTAGAATACCATAACAGTAATGTTTCTCAAAAACAAAAGGGAATATAGACACCGAGCAGACCGTAGTGTAGTATTTTTACAAGCGTTTAAACAGATGAATGACGCTCACCTTGTAGGGTTGTGAGCCCAAGTCACAACTCTGAAATCGCACTACAAGGAGGCCGAAGGGTTATTCTTCGGGTTGAGGCAGCATGTTCCTAACACCACATGGGTGGATAAGCGTATACACAAAGGACCAATCCGGATAAATCCGGCAAAAAAGGAACTGCGCTCTTCTTATTGGCAAATACAGATTTATTGGCATCAAACTCACACACAACGCGTTTCGGGCGTATAACCACGCCCTTCTTCAGGTGTAATAGTTTCTACAATCAAAATACATAAAATATAGTGTGACATCAACAAACAAACAAAAGAAGTATACCCAGCATCTATATGCGCCATAGAACACATTTGAACGTTCAAAAAATCATGATATACACACAGTAGTGTTAGGAGATGACAATCTCTATCTTTTAAGTTTTAAGTTTTAAGTCCATGTCCCAAATACACTGGCCTTCAAAAAATTCTTTTATATACTAACCAGTCCCTTTTACTTGTTCTATTAACGTTTGCCTGACATAATACTCCCCAATGCCCAAACAAGGGGGTTATGGAGGCTTCAAAAACAATGAATAGGTATGACCCATAATTCAGTACTGGACCGTTAATAGATAATGAAACGTTAATAGAACAAGTAAAAGGGACTGGTTAGTATATAAAAGAATTTTTTGAAGGCCAGTGTATTTGGGACATGGACTTAAAACTTAAAACTTAAAAGATAGAGATTGTCATCTCCTAACACTACTGTGTGTATATCATGATTTTTTGAACGTTCAAATGTGTTCTATGGCGCATATAGATGCTGGGTATACTTCTTTTGTTTGTTTGTTGATGTCACACTATATTTTATGTATTTTGATTGTAGAAACTATTACACCTGAAGAAGGGCGTGGTTATACGCCCGAAACGCGTTGTGTGTGAGTTTGATGCCAATAAATCTGTATTTGCCAATAAGAAGAGCGCAGTTCCTTTTTTGCCGGATTTATCCGGATTGGTCCTTTGTGTATAACAGTAATGTTGACAGTAAAATAGAAAATCTGAACTCATGCCGATAGGTCAAGCAGTCAAGACTACAGACAATACAATAATAGCATTCTCTAGTCATGTCGATTGAATGTTTCAGACACAAATGCAATACTTTAATTAAATATTGTGTAACTATGATGGCCAGTGACATGCCCAGCATGAATTCAGAACATGATGAAAGGGCAAAAAAATAAATAAATAAAAAAAATTCCATGAAATTCCATGTAAAGGCATGTCTGCCATTCATAAAATCACTTCCATGACCACCTCTAAACCAAGATGACCACTCAGCGTTTGGACTCTTTAAAATGTAATCCCCCTAAAACAAAGGCGGAATAGAGACCTCTCTAAAAGTCCTGCACTGGACAAGGATTACACAGCATCTGCCCATTAGTAGCCACTACATATTGCTATCGGCACACGGCACATAGCTGCCAAATACCAAACTGCCAATCTATCCATACGAGAAGTCAAATATAGGGTCAATAAAATAGCAAATTTTGAAAGTCAAAGCCATATGTACAGATATTGTGGAAACTTACCACAAAATATGGCAACTCTGATTGCCCGGCTCCCAATCCTCCAATATGCCATAGTATCTTACGGCTTAGTATGCCTTTGGACTCCGTCCTCTTCTCTTTCCAGTGTCCTTTCATGGGTATTGTCATCATATCCTTAACCATGGTTATTTCTCTGTTGAATTCTGTTACGGTGCATTTTTCTTCTCCATATCTCTCCAAGCATTAGCCTCCCCTGCGTGGGAAACTTTAAAGCTTACTATGTCTTATGTTTGCTTATATACCAGTAAAACCCTTCTGAAACTGAAGTGGTTAGCAACTATTTACTTAATGCGTTAAATGTCAGGTTAAACTTGGCTATATCTGTGCTTTAAAGACAGAATGCAGCAGGATGCCTGTACTATTGCTATTCACTTATTTTTGTGAAAATAGTAACAAGATCTGTCTTATTTTTTGACTGGTCAATGTTTTTCTCATCTAAAAACAGGATATAGTACTTGACTGTTTACAGAGGATCACATTCACATAAACGAGTCAATATATTATTAAGCTGTGACTTGCTAAGTAGTTAGAATTAAACTGTGAAAAAGTGATGATTTGTTGGTGTTTTAGGCCAAAGCCCCACTGCAGCAAAACACGTTGCGTTTTACCGTATCTATAAAATGAATGAGATTCTGGTTAATCCCATCCACACATTGTAGAATAATATCCACAGCGGACATGATATGATTTTAAAAACCCTTGAGTTTTCTGTATAGGTATAATGGAAGCAGAAAGTTTGCAAAACAAAACTATGAGGACTTTCTGGGAAAAGCGCTGCGAGAAAAACCGCAAGGTGTTTGTGCCTCGGCACGTTTTGGCTGCGACTCACTATATGGGGCCTTAGCCTGAAGTAGGAAAATCCACTTACCATCTGGGGAAATAGAAGAAAACCAGCTACTCTAGAAATAAATCTGCATTGGAAAAGCTGTGTTTGCAAATACTGAAGCATGTCAATTATACCTGCGGAAAGGTTTGGCCTTTTCCCTATTGGTATAATAAGAGCAGAAAGTCCACACAGGAAAACTCAGCAAAAATGCAATGAAAAACACCATGGAAAGAAATGCAATGCGTTCCTGCTATGTTTTTGTCCTCAGTATTTGTTTCCTGTGTTTCGTAACATGGGGACCAGTGGCGTAACTACCGGGTTAGCAGGGGTAGCGGCTGCCACAGGGCCTGGGACATTAGGGGGCCCGGTGGCAGCTGCTACTGCTGTGTTTTATTTCTTTAATAGGCCATCACCGGCTGGAGTTACTCCAGCCAGTAACGGGCCAAATTTACTTACCGATCCTGGCAGGGGCCGGGATTGGTAAGTGACACTGTGGGCCCCACAAACACTATCATTATACTTGGGTCTTTTCAGACCTCCGGACCCCTGAGTATAATGATCGGAGGCCCAGGAGAGGTAAGGGAACATAAAAAATAGTGTTACTTACCTCTCCGGGCAGGCTTCGGGCCTACTTGTGTGACGTACCTGATGTCCTTATGGGCCTATGTCCTTATGTGTCATGTGACGTCCTGGACGTCATTGAAGATGGCCACCATCAGCTGGAGCGCAGGGATATGTAAGTAACAGTGTTTTTTATGTTTGTATCCCTCCTGGGTCTCCGATTATTATACTTTGGGGTCAGTCAGGGGTCTTCAGTGTACTTCGGGGGTCCCACATCAAAAGTTCGCCACGGGACCCCACCATTCCTAGTTACGCCACTTACGCTACTTAGCCCGGAATACTAATACCCTGAAGAGTTTGTTAATCTTCAGCTAGATATCCCCATTCTTGCTTACAGTTCTTCTACATGGGCCGATCTATTGATCACAATGACAGTCAATTGATGATACAGCACATTAGTTTATTATCATTTATATATTGCAACGACCATAAGAATTTTCATACAATTGTCTGTACGATTTTTCCTTCTTTTCTCATACAAGCAATATCTTTCATGTCAGAAAAGATGCAATCTATGAATTATTATATGATATTGTAGATATTACTGATATGTTTATACTGGAAAATCCTTAAGAATGTGCATTTGCACAAACCATCATTTAGTCAACCTTGAAGAAGACTAATAGTTCTACCAAGTCAAACAGTACATATATGAAGACTGGTAAAAGACAGAAGCCACAAATCTTCTAACCATAATCCTAAAAATGTATACTGTATTGTAAAGCATATATAGGAAATTGTGAACTTTATACCGTTCTGGTGCTGCAATGTTATAAATATGTGAAACAGGTTTCTCCAGACAAATGGCAGATTTCACAGCATTTAGATCAATATTGTACGGGCTTCAAACAACAACACAGATGGAGTTACTCAGCCAGAAGAAAACATCTACATGTCAGTCTTTTGGATCACACAACCAGAGAATTCCATACACAACAGGCTACACACCCATCTGGCAAATAAAGGTGATTGCACACAATATTAGGATGGATGCCTGGTGGAGTGCCAGTTGGAAGATCCAGTTTTGGGAATGCCCTTGGATTATACCTTAATAATACATCAAAGACATTATTTTATAGTTTTGGCTTTTGGTTCACATTACTCAGTTGCATGCAATGTAATTTGTTTAACCTCTTAAAGGGCACAGTACCCTCTGAATACCATGTTAGAGTTTAAGGATAGAATTCAGCTACACAATAAGTTCAGTAACTATTAGCATGCATTACTTTGCAACTTGTATCATTATAGCTTAAACCTAGAATGTCTTCTAACATGATCATACACTTTAAAGAGTTTCCTTATGAGACAGTTATTCTGCCCCCTTCATCTCCTCTTTATCACATTAAAAATTCAGCGGCAGTAATTTGAAGGTGAATTGTTCTGCTTGACCGAATTGCAAATTCCGCATAAGTCTGGCAATATTTTTTCTACCTCCAATTCACTTCAATGGGAGTCATCAGGTGGAATCTGCCAAAAGCATCGAGCATGATGCCGAATTCCACTAGCTGAAAAATTCAGCCAAGTGAACCAGACGCGTAACTTGAGAGGGTGCAGAGAGTGCAGTTGTACTGGGGCTCAGGAGTCTTAGGGGGCCCATAAGCAATGGCATCAGTATTGAGATTGCAGACTGTATAAGTTGGGATGGGTAAGTGAAAAATGACCTTTACCTAGTGGAGTAATCCAGTCGGTAGCAGCCTAAAGTCACTCTGTTTGGACTAGTATGTGGAGAAGTATATTGCGTGAGGGCCAGTAAAGAGGACACATACTGTATAGGGACCTGCAAAGGAGGAACTAACTGTATGAGGCCAATAAAGAGGGAATTAACTATATAGGGATAAATAAAGGGGGAACTTACTGTATGTGCCAATAAAGGGTCAGTATAGTGTATGGGGTTCAAATAGAAGTCAATACACTGTATAGGGGCCAATAAATGGGTAATATACCATGTAGGGGATCAGTAAAAGGGACCTTCTATATTGTTGGTGTCTGTATACAGTGTGAATGCCAATAAAGGGGCAATATACTATATGGGGGTTCTTGCCTACTTAAGTTTCCTGCTAGCTGACAAAGTCACACATTTGATCTGGAATTTACTGAATTTTGCTGAAATGTCAACATATTACTGTATAGGCATTTTATTGGCTTGTTTTGTCATGTGTTGGATATCAATATACAGTCATATGGATTCACTATGTATTTAGAAATGAAATGGAGTGTATGGCATGTGCTGATATTTTGGCTATTAGTCTTATCATTATATGTATAAATTGGTAGTAATTATTTATTACAGGGTGCATGGGTGGTGCAGACAACGACACTCCATCCTTCATATGAATTTTATTTTAAATTGGATTAATTTGGGTTCTATTATGTAATAAAATATGATTATATATTTTATCTATTTTTGTGCGGTTATTATTTTGGGGTCATATTGTTTCGGAGGATACATATAGGTTACACCAGGTATTTTGAGTTACATTGGAATTTTGTAGGATTATTAACCTGTGGAAGAGTTTCTCTGAAATATTTTGCGCAGAATATTCTAAAGAAATACTACTATACCAATGACATGCATGCGATGTGACTAATGGTGAGGTATGCCCAAGTATAAATAGGAATCTCATTTCTATTATCTCCATAAATCCCTATAATTAATCCATAATTTATTGTTAAACAAATTTCATAGCAAAATGAAACATTTTAAAAAGCATTAAGAAATGTCGGCCTATACAAAGCAGAGATGATTGTACGCTGCATTAAAGTAAAGGTAACCGTAAAATAAACTATTGTTCATAAGTACAATAAAACATACTTTACAACATCATAAACTATAAAGCGGGAGGATAATTGCTTTTGTAATGTAACTTCAACAATGAACAATAAAAAAGAAGAAATTATGGGGAGAATCATTGCTTTTGAGACTTCTTATCCAGCTTACTCACTGGTTGCACAAGCTATGATGTGCCATTAAAATTAAATTAGATTGCATTAAATAAAAAAATACATATTTCACAAGGCTGGGATGATGCAGTTATTTAACATGTTGTAACATGACTTAAGTGGAAGAGCGTGTAAAGTGAAATCACTGCACGCTTACAAGTATGTTAACTTCCTTTTATCTGTTCCAGGCCAATCAATAATAAGAGCTGGCTGCAATGGATTTCTTATGCTATAATTAAAAAGATATGGAGGAGGAGGAGGAAAGGCCATGTTATGTAGACATTTGAGTCCAGTACAAACTTTATAGGCCACTTTAAAAACTGTAAAGCTATTTTAGAACCTCAAATACACAGCTGAACCATATGAACTGTAAGGGACCTAAAGTCTGTATTACAGAGATTGTGGGGAAGGTGGCTCAGTAGAAGCAGTGGTGCGGACCCAAGCATTCAAGACAGGGACACAAAGTATGCAGTAAACTAGTTTATTTAGGAAAAAACAGGAAATAAATAAACATTGACTTCAGGCACAAAATGAGCAAAATAAAATACAGCCTTAACTTCAAGCAAAAAAATAAAACAAAACCTGCTTGTCTGAGCGCTAACTAAAGGTACTCTAATTGTATGTGTGGCTTACTACAAGCCACATGGTCAATACAAAACAAAACAGAGGCTATGATCCACACTGGTCTCTCATCAGGGTGTTGGGACAGAACCCAGTTCCTCCAGTCTCCTTCAGGAACTGCCCTGAAGTGCAGGTTCTGCAGTCTTTTATGGCCCAGTATCGAGCTTATGACCCACACCTGGGCTTCAGCTTATTTAAGATCTGCCTTGGACCACACATATTCCAGGAATCTGGGGGAGATATACCATGACTCTAGCCCTCTGCCTGTCACCTTCTCACAAGGTGTATATCCATTTTGCTGCTCTGTCTGAAAACAGAGTATGGTAAAGGGTCAGATGCCAAGCTCTATGAAATAGGTTTATTTAACATGGAGCGGAATTTCTACATAAAAAGCAGGGTAAATCCAAACCTTCTAAGACAGAGTGAAAATCCTTCACACCCGATCTTGCACAGTCATTGACAGTCTTCTGTACACACACACTGATAGGGAAAGTTGTCAATCACTACGTGTGGGAGGAGTAATCAGGACTCTCACTGTCTCTTCTAGGAGTCCTATAAGGATTTAGTTGGCTTTTTACTTATTTATTCTGCTTCAAATAACCTGTATATCAAGTTACCTCCCTGCCAGAGAATTCCTCCTCTTAGATAGGGTAGCAAAAGTCATCTGACAAGTTAAAGTGGTTGTGCCAATATGGACACTTATTCCCTATGCACAAGGTAGGGGATAAGTGTCTGATCACTGGGGGCCCAAACGCCAGGTGCCCCATTTATCTAGAAGATGGGGGACTAAAATTCCCCCTCTAGCCTTTACATGACTGCCACTCCTTTCACTTGTGTGGGGCTGCAGCCGCTGTCAGAGATTACAGTTCTGGCAGCACCATAGAAGTGGATAGGGACTGGTCGCACATGAGCACAGGTGTTTCATTCACAAGGAGGCTGTAGGAGAACTTTCAGCCTCCCATATTGCTGATCACTGGGGGACTCAACATTCAGGCTTCCAACAATCTGACACTTATCCCCTGTCTTATGGATAGGGGATAAACGTCCATAATGGCACAACCCCTTTAAGCATGATGTTGGAGGATGGGGTTAAGTCATTTCGTCTTTAAGTCCTGACATGCAAACATTTTCACAACATTCTCTTGTGATTTCTTCATTAATGTAAGTGAATAGAGTATCATTACAACCATGAGATTACTGAGGACACAACTTCTACTTGCTAAAAATCATAATGGTTGCATCGTTGGGGTTGCAAATGAAACTCCATTCACTAACATTAGTAAAACAGTTGCAGGGAGGCACGGTGATCTTTGATTACGCAAAATCACCTTTTAGCCCCGGCCAAAACATTATTGTGACTGATTTCTAAACTTTATTTAGCATTATAAAGCTTTATTTAGTGCGCAAATATAAGTAGGTCTGTTAACACAGATTTTTTTTTACTGTTTATTGATGCTTTTTATTTTTTTTTGCCTTATGTACTCTCTATAACTTAGCAAAAATAAAGGGCAGAATAACTAGAGTAATATAGGATAGCAGTAACAGACTACATAGGTCCCGTGTACAAAAAATAGGATCATTTTAATTCAAACTATTCGTAAAGTTTCATGTATTGTTTTTATATGCATACAAAGGGCACTGAATATTGTTTAAAAATTAATTTAAAATTAACCCTTTAAATAAATGAATAAATAAATATATCTCTTTCTCATATATATATATATATATATATATATATATATATATATATATATATATATATATATACAGTCCTATGAAAAAGTTTGGGCACCCCTATTGATCTTAATCATTTTTAGTTCTAAATATTTTGGTGTTTGCAGCAGCCATTTCAGTCTGATATATCTAATAACTGATGGACACAGTAATATTTCAGGATTGAAATGAGGTTTATTGTACTAACAGAAAATGTGCAATATGCATTAAACCTAAATTTGACCGATGCAAAAGTATGGGCACCTCAACAGAAAAGTGACATTAATATTTAGTAGATCCTCCTTTTGCAAAGATAACAGCCTCTAGTCGCTTCCTATAGCTTTTAATCAGTTCCTGGATCCTGGATGAAGGGATTTTGGACCATTCCTCTTTACAAAACAATTCAAGTTCAGTTAAGTTTGATGGTCGCCGAGCATGGACAGCCTGCTCCAAATCATCCCACAGATGTTCAATGATATTCAGGTCTGGGGACTGGGATGGCCATTCCAGAACATTGTAATTGTTCCTCTGCATGAATGCTTGAGTTGATTTGGAGCGGTGTTTTGGATCATTGTCTTGCTGAAATATCTATCCCCGGCGAAACTTCAACTTCGTCACTGATTCTTGAATATTATTCTCAAGAATCTGCTGATACTGAGTGGAATCCATGCGACCCTCAACTTTAACAAGATTCCCGATGCCGGCATTGGCCACGCAGCCCCAAAGCATGATGGAACCTCCACCAAATTTTACAGTGGGTAGCATGTGTTTTTCTTGGAATGCTGTTTCCACAGAGCTATAGACTTAGCTTATAAGTCTATAATAATGCAGAACTATTCACTCCCAAACTCAGGTTGGTTTATTAACAGTAACATATATACCTCTGATGTGTGATGGTGTGTGTGGAGCTGTGTATCTAATCCTCTGATGTGTGGTGCTATGTGCTGAGCTGTGTATCTAATAACCTGATGTGTGATACTGTGTGCTAAGCTGTGTATCTAATCCTCTGATGTGTGATACTATGTGCTGAGCTGTGTATCTAATTCACTGATGTGTGATGGTGTATGCTGAGCTTTGTATCTATTCCTGTGATGTGTGCTTATCTGTGTATCCTCTATGTGTGATGACCTGTGTCCGTATCTCAGGAACGATATGTATGAGAGAGTTGAGACTTGGTCTAAAACCTTCCCGGACACCTGAAGTATCTGTGTGCCAAATTTGGTCCAGTCGTTTGGTCACACACAAAGGACAGACAGACAGATAGACAAACAGATAGAAATTCATATTCATATATATATATATACAGTCCTATGAAAAAGTTTGGGCACCCCTATTAATTTTAATCAATTTTAGTTCTAAATATTTTGGTATTTGCAACAGCCATTTCAGTTTGATATATCTAATAACTGATGGACACAGTAATATTTCAGGATTGAAATGAGGTTTATTGTACTAACAGAAAATGCGCAATATGCATTAAACCAAAATTTGACCGGTGCAAAAGTATGGGCACCTCAACAGAAAAGTGACATTAATATTTAGTACATCCTCCTTTTGCAAAGATAACAGCCTCTAGTCGCTTCCTGTAGCTTTTAATCAGTTCCTGGATCCTGGATAAAGGTATTTTGGACAAACAATTCAAGTTCAGTTAAGTTTGATGGTCGCCGAGCATGGACAGCCCGCTTCAAATCATCCCACAGATGTTCAATGATATTCAGGTCTGGGGACTGGGATGGCCATTCCAGAACATTGTAATTGTTCCTCTGCATGAATGCCTGAGGATTTGGAGCGGTGTTTTGGATCATTGTCTTGCTGAAATATCCATCCCCGGCGTAACTTCAACTTCGTCACTGATTCTTGAACATTATTCTCAAGAATCTGCTGATACTGAGTGGAATCCATGCGACTCTCAACTTTAACAAGATTCCCGATGCCGGCATTGGCCACACAGCCCCAAAGCATGATGGAACCTCCACCAAATTTTACAGTGGGTAGCATGTGTTTTTCTTGGAATGCTGTTTCTTTTTGGACGCCATGCATAACGCCTTTTTTTTTTATAACCAAACAACTCAATTTTTGTTTCCAAAATGAAGCTGCCTTGTCCAAATGTGCTTTTTCATACCTCAGGCAACTCTATTTGTGGCGTACGTGCAGAAACGGCTTCTTTCTCATCACTCTCCCATACAGCTTCTATTTGTGCAAAGTGCGCTGTATAGTTGACCGATGCACAGTGACACCATCTGCAGCAAGATGATGCTGCAGCTCTTTGGAGGTGGTCTGTGGATTGTCCTTGACTGTTCTCACCATTCTTCTTCTCTGCCTTTCTGATATTTTTCTTGGCCTGCCACTTCTGGGCTTAACAAGAACTGTCCCTGTGGTCTTCCATTTCCTTACTATGTTCCTCACAGTGGAAACTGACAGGTTAAATCTCTGAGACAACGTTTTGTATCCTTCCCCTGAACAACTATGTTGAACAATCTTTGTTTTCAGATCATTTGAGAGCGGGCTGTCCATGTTCGGCGACCATCAAACTTAACTGAACTTGAATTGTTTGTCCAAAATACCTTCATCCAGGATCCAGGAACTGATTAAAAGCTACAGGAAGCGACTAGAGGCTGTTATCTTTGCAAAAGGAGGATGTACTAAATATTAATGTCACTTTTCTGTTGAGGTGCCCATATTTTTGCACCGGTCAAATTTTGGTTTAATGCATATTGCGCATTTTCTGTTAGTACAATAAACCTCATTTCAATCCTGAAATATTACTGTGTCCATCAGTTATTAGATATATCAAACTGAAATGGCGGCTGCAAACACCAAAATATTTAGAACTAAAAATGATTAAGATTAATAGGGGTGCCCAAACTTTTTCATAGGACTGTATTAAATGTTAGTATACATTTGCATCTCAGATAATAAATTAACTATGCTACATAAAGAGAGACTTTCAACCTTATCTCATCGCTTTCCAAAGGTTAGTAATAAATTGTATAAGAAGCTATTTCTAATGCCATAATTGGTTTCATCTGGGGTAGCGACCTATCATCATTCAGATCTTCCAAGTCTTATAGGATAATTAAAGTCCACAAGATCTTTGACTTTCTTTGTTGTTTTCTAATGGACTAACCTCATGTTTCCATTTTTAAGTCACACGGTTTTATGTTAACATATTGCCGGCGACTGATGCGATGCAAAGAATTTTCCATGGTAACGCTGATGTTTCCCAATACTTGCAAGGTCTTTTTTGTTTTTTTTGTAACAACCCTGATGCTATGTTGACGGACCTTACTAGTCTACAATGTTGATAAAATACTGATTTTAATATGTGCTCAATGTATTGCAAAATAGTCAGCGGAAAATAAACCACATAAGCCAATGAATACCATAATAATGTTAAATTATCACTTTTATAGAGAAAACCTATGCATGAAGTAGAGGCTGAAAAACAGATGTTGAGGGACATATGGCAGTAAAAGTGTACAGCACTTTGGAGCAGTTCTGCGTATATGTGGGCTTGGCTGAGTTGCATATACTATTATGTTGATGGAGTTGCCCCATCAGAATGGACAACATCAGGCCCACTTCTAACTTTCTCTGGCAAACAGTTGACTTTGCGAGTAAGTGATGGCTTGCCATGCCATTTTGGCTGCAGTGGCCACTGCAGGGGATATGTAGTATTATATGATGACTATTCAGATGGGAGGTGTTGTTACCCAGGCTGATGCAAGATGGATGGGAGAGGAACGATCTGCACTGCTATTGCACCTCCCCCATTCAGCTACAATGACTATTTTAGGCACAACTATGCTTACATAGGAGGAGGTAGTGCCAATTCTACAACTTTGAGTGTGCTGCCACATGGCATTGTGTCATATCTACATTCAATGCTGGAGTTCCCGAAGCTTTCACATACACATAAGTGAATTGCTGAGTAATTACAGGGTATTTGCCATTGCTGGCCATATGGTTTTGCTGTAGTGGGAAATGGGTTTTGCTGAGTGATGAGTGTTTGCTGTTGGTTAACTGTCTGGCAGTGCATTTAGACAGGGCAATTATTGGGAATGGGAATTCCTAGGAATGCTTGTCCCTATTTACTACCTTGGTCATTGTGCCATTTCATAGCTCCTTAGGTTACTGTAGATATGAAATAATTGCTGTTGCCGAACAGTCTAGAATTAATATGAGAGTCATATGTTACTTGTATCACAACTCAGTAATGTATTAACATTTTAGTTGCTGTTAAAATGAGTTAATTTAGTTGCCTGTATTCCCATAGTAAGTTTTCTGTACTCCCTCACCAGCCACACATTCAGCGTCTCTCACTTGCACACCACCTCCTTGCCACACCCTCTTTCTGTAGGTGTCCCCCAAGGATCTGTCCTAGGACCCCTCCTGTTCTCCATCTACATCTTTGGCCTTGGCCAACTCATAGAATCTCATGGTTTCCAATACCATACCATATGCTGACGACACTCAAATATATCTTTCTGGAGCTCTCTTGAACTCATTACCAAGACACATAAGGCTGCCTCCCACAATCACAAGCTTCAAGAAGACCCTGGAGACTCAACTACCATCTGAACAGTCTCTCTTCTCACCTTCTATCTCCATCCCTCTGCCCTCATACACTGTAAGCCCTTGCGGGCAGGACTGTGCCAGTTGGTCACTGTTAGTATTATATTTATTTTGTATATTTTGTGTACCGTATGTAAACCCTCAAATGTAAAGCACCATGGAATTAATCTAATAATGTACAGCACCATGGATTTAATTGTGCTATATAAATAAATAATAATGACAACAGGAAATCCTAAATTTAGAGGGAAATTCTCCATTTGTTGACATTATCAGCCACAGCAGAGAGGATCCCTAAGGCTAGATTCACACCTGCACCCGGTCTCCTTCGGGGAGTCCATCCCGAAATCAGCTTAAAAGGACTCTTCTCTCTGCATTTTTTGGGCGGAAACCTGGCGAAACCTGGAAGACCCCATTATAGTCTATTTTAAGCAGATTGGGTTATTGTTTTTCAGGTCTGCTTGAAACGGAAACCCGAATGCATATGTGAACCTGCATTAAGGTTACACAAAATTTTCAGATGCAACACTACTATTCTCAATGGGTTGCAGCTCAGCTACATTGAATGAAAATGAAGTACAATACAAGATATGGCCAGGACAAGAGTAACACTGTTTCTGGGAAAAAAAAAAAAACCAAAACTGTTCTTGTATAATCCCTTTAAACATCTCATGTTGAAGTCCCCCACAGATTACAGCACTAGAGTTCTTCATGATCAATTTATTTTAGTGGATTAAAACGTCTTTAAGGCTGAGACCCCACTTTGCGGAAACACAGCATTTTTTTTGTTGCAGATTTTGCTGCGGTTATTTTAGTCAAAGTCAGGAGTGGATTGAGTAGGAGGTAAAAGTATAAGAACTTCCTACATATTTTCCATTCCTTTTGTAGCCACTCTTGTATTTGTCTCAAAAACTGCAACAAAATCTGTAAAAAAAAATAAAGCTGCATTTCCACAACCTAGGGCCTCAGCTTAAAAATACACTAGTATCAGCAGTACTGATATAATGTACTAATATGATATCTGCTGCCTACACCTTCCACAACTATGCTTATATACAATGAACAAGAAGAGCTTGGCGAGAGATTCATAATCATTACCAGTGGCATAACTACCGGGGTAGCGGCTGCCACAGGGCCTGAGACATTAGGGGCCCAGTGACAGCTGCTACCCCTGCTCTTTTTTTCTTTGCATAATAGGCTGTTACCGGCTGGAGTAACTCAAGCTGGTAATGGGCCCTATTTACTTACCAATCCTGGCAGGGGCTGGGATCAGTAAGTAATGCCGCGGGTCCCACAAGCACTATCATTATGCCTGCGTCCCGGGTCATGTGACGTCAGTACATCATTAAAGATGGCCGAAACCACCGAAGACTGCAGTGGAGCCGGAGATAGGTAAGTAATAGTGGTTTTTTATGTTTGTGTCCCCCCGGGTCTCCGATTATTATACTCCGGGGTCTGAAAAGACCCCAGAGTATAATAATTGTTCATGAGTGTTCATTATGGGGCATAATAATGTGTGCAGGGACCACTATGGGGCATAATACTGTGTACAGGGGCCACTATGGGGCATAATACTGTGTACAGGGGCCACTATGGGACATACTACTGTGTGCTGGAGCCACTATGGGCCATAATACTGTGTACTGGGGCCACTATGGGGCATAATACTGTGTACAGGGGCCACTATGGGACATACTACTGTGTGCTGAAGCCACCATTGGTATAATACTTTGTACTGGGGTCACTATGGGGCATAAAACTGTGTACAGAGGCCACTATGGGGTATAATACTGTGTACAGGGGCCACTATGGGACATACTACTGTGTGCTGGGGCCACTATGGGTATAATACTGTGTACTGGGGCCATTATGGGGCATAATACTATGTACTGAGGCCACTATGGGGCATAATACTTTGTACAGGGGCCACTATGGGGTATAATACTGTGTACTGAGGCCACTATGGGGCATAATACTATGTACTGAGGCCACTATGAGGCATAATACTGTGTACAGGGGCCACTATGGGTTATAACACTGTGTACTGGGGCCACTATGGGGCATAATACTATGTACTGGGGCCACTATGGGGCATAATAGAGTGTGCAGGAATGCAGCGGGAGGGGGTCGGTTGGTCGAAGTCTTTGGTGTCAGGAAGGGGGGGGGCATGTCAAAAGTTCGCCACGGGGTTCCGCCATTCCTAGTTACGCCACTGCTCATTACCCTGCAGAACTGTCAATGTATTTCTGGATGAGAATACATTATATGACAAGATAAATGTGTATGAGCCAATTTGCTCCCTTTTGTATGTAGATTGTGTTTTTTGTTGGCATAAACCATAAATTTGTGTTTAGTACTGGATGTATATTTTTAAACTTGTGCAAACCTGTACATTAACACTATCTCATTTTTCAGCATTTTTAGATACTTTTCTAAAAAAAAAGGATCCATTTGTTAAATCGCCCATAATACCTCTATGAAATTATTCAAGTCGAATAAAAACATTGTGGAAGAGGTAGACTCAACCTATCTGTGAACTTTTACAGTATTTGTGAAACGACTTAGAAATCATAGAGTCCAAGGCTCAGAGTGTTTAAAATGGCTTACAGTTCTATCTAAACTGTTTATTTAGCCGAGCTGCACACACTCAGGCTGAACTAGTGGCCTCGCAATTATGAATATCTTCTGCTTTGGTTACATAGTGATGGCATCCTCTCTTTGAATTCTGCGTGCAGATAAAAAATATCTAAAGGTCAAGAGGGTGGGAGGCTATAAATGAAGGAAAAGAAGCGTTATCTATAATGCCGTGTTAAAAGCTAAAGCCTGCAAAAATCAACATGATATGCGCACAACCGAACAGTATGAATAACTAAAGCCAGATTTTTTCAGGATGGAATTTTCATCTGCCTCCTCCCCTTGTCTGTCGTCTTCTTTCTTCATCATGTCTGATGCCTGCGCAGTCGGCTCTGACAGCGAGACTCTGTTAGAGCTGACTTCGCATGCCGGCCGGCGGCCATATTTCCAAGGCTGCAATTGCACACATGCGCAGTACGCTCCTCACATCTTCGCCGAACAGAGTGTACTGCGCATGCTCAGTAAGGTTCGTACAGCCCTCCGACGCCTTGATGAGTTCACTCGAGTGTCGGAGGGCTGTACGGACCTTACTGAGCATGCGCAGTACACTCTGTTTGGTGAAGACGTGGGGAGCATACTGCACATGCGCGTAATTGCAGCCTTGGAAATATGGCTGCCGGCCGGCATGCGCAGTCAGCTCTAACAGGGTCTCGCTGTCAGAGCCGACTGCGCAGGCATCAGACATGATGAAGAAAGAAGATGACAGACAAGGGGAGGAGGCAGATGAAGAAGAAGGACGCCCTCATTGCTGTCGAGACCTCATTAGCATACCGGTAAGTACCGGTATTTCTAAGGAAATATGGCTGCCGGCCGACTGCGCAGGCGTCAGACATGACGAAGAAAGAAGACGACAGACAAGGGGAGGACAAGAAAAGAGAAAAGGCCACACCGAGCGGATCCTTGTGTAATATTCAAAAACACTTGGTAGGTAAGAAGAAATGATTGTCCTCTCACCTGGGAAGGTTGTGTGGATGACACAACAACCTTTAGTGCATTATGGATAATGTGTAGGATAACGAAGGCAGCAGCTGTAGACGCCACAGGGACGTATAGATACTGGTATGTGATGGACCGACCTCCTCACGGGGTTAAGTCAAAGAACAGCGCTCGCCAGTAGATATGTAATGAAAACTTCTTTATTGGCACACACAACGTGTTTCAGGCATATAGCCCTTTCTCAAGTGTATAAAATTCTTTAAACAAAACAAAAATACAAAATACATAACATATAAAACATGTTACTTTCCAGGTCGTAACAACACAAGATTGTGTAGAATAAACTAATAGATAAAGCCAAGGCTAGTATATAATGTATCCTATATAAAAGCACTAGTCACAAAGATAATGGATATGACATGACCAGCGAAGAAAGTAGACAAAAACATATAAATAAAATTAGTTTCTATGTCCCACAAATATACAAGTAGCCAATACAGTACGCAATGACAGGCATAAATGTTGATAGGTAGGTGACACTTATCGTTATGGTCTATTACCTACCTATTACCTACCTATCAACATTTATGCCCGTCATTGCGTACTGTATCTTTGAATATTCGGGCTGAAGCTGGCTCATTACAAGTCAAATTAATTTCTAAATTATTAACATGTTTGCATCAGTTTTTGCCCCTACAGACCAGCAATGACAATGACAAATATTTGGAGTACGAGTTTCTGACACAAAGGACTCAAAACGCAGGGAGAATTGTGGAGTCGAGGAGTCAATGGCTGCCATATAGGTGCTCCTCCTCGACACCCACAAGGGTCAGTTGTTTTATGGGAGCCATCTTACCTATCAGTATATTTTCTGGCATACGGGATGAAACCAGAGAACCCAGAGGAAACCCAAGCAAACTCAAAGAGAACATACAAACTTCATGCAGATGTTGTCCCTTCTTGATGGCTCAGATGGGCCTAGAAGAAAGGAGCTGGTCTTTCTTTGATCAATAGTCTGCCGCTTCCTGTTAGCCCATCAGACTTTTCGGTCAATTGAGCATCTTACTAGACATGATGACCCCAAGACATAATCACAACGGAAATCTGTCCTGTCTGTGTATTTAAGAAATAAGACACTGTACACATTAGATACTACATTTAGGACTGTCAGACATCTCTGTTCGCATGTTCCTACAGAAAAGGATGTCAGTTAATAAATCGAACCACCCAATAGACTCATCAGCATAAGAGGAAAGATCTCTATCAATAAATTTCAACCTATAATTAACATATTCCCATAAAGCTATAGCAATCAGATCAGATATTCTTTCTCTATAACATCATTCTGGTAGATTAAACAGCAAGTTTATGGTGACAGGTCCCTGTAAAGTAAATTCTATCAATGTTTATAAAAAATATTCCATATTTTTTACATTTCCATATTTTCAAATAAAGTCTTGCATACATAAAATATACAGTGCCATATACATTACAACCAATATAAAAGCTAAAAGCAATGTTGCCCAGCTAACGGACAGTCTGCTATCTACAACAACATAATCTGTCATTGTTATTGCTCATCCATATACCTACTACAGTTAAACATTTTTCCAAGCATCTTTGTTTTTAGGTTATACCTATAAATTTGATAAAGTCTTGGTGATTTCAAGGGGTATTTGCAGTACTGTAATGGTGATGGTCTATTTTTAGGATATCTGATTATTGGATGCCTGACTTTGGTTCTGAGCTATAGTACCAGGAACCATCTCAGTCAAATTTAGGGTTCTGTGCCAGGTAAACAATGATTTAGCAGATCAACGATGGTACCAGGAGTCCTGCCCCACCAATCAAATACTGATGGCCAATCCTAAGGACAGGCCCCGAAAAACTATTCCCCTGTTGTGTGCATGAGGCCTTAGTCTTTTTCATTCCTTTGTAACGATTTCATGGGATCGAGGTCCATTTTTCTGGAGAACCGTTTGCCAGTGCTTGTCATATTTATCCATACATTTTAAATTTTCTGAAGACCGAGCCAGTTCTTTGCAGACTTCTTGTAATATAAAGATTACCTCTCTAGTTTCCTCTTCAGTTCAGCTCTCATCTTTTCCATAAACTTTGATTTTCCCAGATGACTAGCAGTTGGTCAGAGTCAGAAGCTCCTGGGCCCCAGTGTAGAATCTGTAATGGGGCCCCATTAGAATGGTGGTATATTTTACATGGTAGAGGAACCTTTTGGCCCTATAAGGGTCCAGGGCCCTGCATTGTCTGCTACTGTATATCTCCTGCACCCATGGTAAGAGTGTCCTTGTACACCTTCTCACCTTGCTCCACAATGCTCCCTGTGTTTTGAATCTCTGTGAGGAAAGCGTATTAGAAATGTTTGTCATTGCCATTACTGTCATGGCCTCCTGTGAGTCTGTGATCCAGCATAGATAGGTATGTATCTGTACCTTCCATATTTGCTTTCTGCTTCAGTCTTTGCCAGTACAACTCAGTTTTGCCGTTACTTTAAGGACATCCTTGAGATTGCATACGTCTCTCTTGGTAACTTTGCTTAGCAATTTCTTGCCTTTATTTTGTTTGTATTATACCATGAACATCTCCTACTAAACAGAAGTCTCTTGGAAAGAAGCAGCTTTAGAAACTCCCACTTAAAATTCCTCGGAGCAGGAAGATTAGGGAATTTAGGATGAAATTATATTGAGATTGCTCATTGGATCGCTTCATTCTTTTTCACTGCTTACAGACTGCAGCAGAAGAAAATTTGTTGTCTCCTTTGACATAAAGGGCCTTTAGATAACAAGGCTCATCAAGTCACAGCATGGCACTCGAAGACATCTGGAACCAGTAAGCAGGTTAAAAGCATTCATTTCAGTGAGCAGACTACAACATTCTTTACTTACTTATTGGTCTCCACAGTGGCACATGAAGGCTTAGATGTGAACAGACGTCAACTACACAAAAGAGACATAGTGTGATGAGTTCCTTCTTTTCACTTATTTCACTCATTTTCTTCACTTATTTGAGGATCATACTAATGAAATTCTATGATTATTAGAACTTCCTTATTTATTTATGTAATGTTTCTTATAAAGCACCAGTAAATCCCCACCAGTATATACTGGTCATGTACACATAGTACTATTCTCTGTCCCCAATGGGCCTCAGAATTCCCATTACTGACATTCTCAGAATGTCAGATTCAATTTGTAGCCACTCTTGGCTTTGGCTCAAAAAACCGAACCAAAATCTGCAACAAAAAAAGCTGTGTTTCCGCAACGTGGAGCCTTAGCCTTAAACACAAGGAGGACATACAAATGTTCCCTTGGCTGCATTTTAATCCAGAACCCCATTACTAAAAGGCAACAATGATAGCTAGAGATGAGCGAACAGTGAAATATTCGAGATTCGATATTTGTTTCGAGTACAGCCTCAATAGTCAACTACTTGATCGAATATTGAATCCCATTATAGTCTATGGGAAAAAAATGCTCGTTTCAGGGGAAACCACTATCCGACTAAAGGAGAGTCACCAAGTCCATGAGTAGCAGGAGGAGAGTGTTTAGGAGAAGCACTGTGCAGTTAAAGCGCATGGACCCCATTATAGTCTATGGGGTCCGTGCGCTTTAACTGCACAGCGCTTGCAGTTGCGCTGATAAAAAGTAAGCTCCCCCGTAGCTGCAAGCTGCCAGCTCTCCCGACTAGCAAGGACGAGCCTGCGGCAAATCAACGCTGGTTCTGCAGCAGACTCATCCTTGTTAGTCAGGAGAGCTGGCAGCTTGCTGTTACGAGGGAGCTGACTTTTTTGTGATAGGAATACATTGACCAGCTTTGATTGGCCAGTGTACAGCATTCGGCCAATCAATGCTGGTTCTGCTGGAGGCTCGTCTGTGAGGAGGCGGAGTCTAAGATCGGACCACAATGGAGACTGCTGTGGTCCAATCTTAGACTCCGCCTTCTCAAAGACGAGCCTCCGGCAGAACCAGCTTTGATTGGCCGAATACTGTACACTGGCCAATTAACGCTGGTCAATTCATTCCTATGAGAAAAAGTCAGCTCCCTCGTAACAGCAAGCTGCCAGCTCTCCCGACTAGCAAGGATGAGCCTGTTGCAGAACCAGCATTGATTTTCTGAATGGTATACACTGTATAGCATTCGGCCAATCAACGCTGGTTCTGAATCGAATATTTGCAGCGAATAGCTAGTAGTATTCGATCGAGTACGAATATTTTGAATACCGTAGTATTCGATCGAATACCTACTCGATCGAATACCACTCACTCATCTCTAGTGATAACCACTCTTTCCTTCCCATGAGCCACGGCTATGAGTCACGGACATGGCAACCAGCACACAGATTACATTGACTCCTACAGCCTATTTAAAATAGAATCTAAACTAAGGTAATACCTTAGTGGCTTGTGAATTGTGACTTTGACCCTTACTCTGACCAAGACCTTAGCCTTGCTATTGGATTCTGTCTTGCCTGGTACTTGTAGTTTGACTCCCTAGTTAGACTCTGGTCCTGACCCATCTTCTAACTTCAGCTACGTCTTAGCCAATGATTCTTGAATGTTCTTCCAATGACACCCTCTGGTTTTGTCTTAGTCTTGGCTTCTCCTTCAGACATATCCCCAGTTGGTAGATCAAAAAAATATATAGAAAAACACAATATATATGAAAAATATAATAAGATGTTATTATATAGAATCATCAATAACAAATAATATAGGTTGGCAAACACATACAAAATGGTATCACAGTGACTCAGATACCAAGCCCTCACTCCATGTGACGTATCACAAGCAGCAAACCCACAAATATATCAAGATATAATGGTAACGGGAATATGCAAAAATAATGTGTGATAGTAAGTATGAATATATCAGTATCAAACCCTCTGTCAAGTAGAGTATGGACTTTTTTTCTTTTGATACTATGCAATAAACAACGAATACTTAATTAATATAGATAATCATAAGGTGGCACAAAATAAGCAAAATAGAAACATACCCATAGACATAATGGTAAGTATGAGGTGGGTATGGAGACAAGTGTGCAGGAGGGGGAGGGAATAATTTTTGATCTACATGTTGTATCTTTTTTTCTTTATGAGATTTATGTTATTCTTGAGGAAAAAATTTTTTTTTTTGTTGTGGTTTATTAAATCCCCAATTGGTGACTATTCTGGGAACTACAATCATGGAATCCATTAGGAAAAGCCAATATTCTCTTGCAGATTCCCTAGACTTTGCACACCAGGTTAGCAAGTATTAAATCAATTACAGCTCAAGGATCTTGTAAATACATTCTGATTTCTCATAGGCCATTCCATATTGTCGAGCGCATTCTAGTCTAAGGGGCTGGTTTTTGGTTGGACAATTATGTTCACATACAGGACATGCTGCTATTCCCTGTTTTGTGGCTAAAACATCCCTTATCCAGACCCAGACCCTATCCAGACCCCATGAACATTATCTGTTCCAGCCACCTCCTGGCCACCCCATCAACTGCATAGATGGCTGCCGCAACAGCTGATCTGTGACGGGTCCAGGTGACAGATCCTCACAGATCTCATAGTGATGTCCTATCTTGTTGAACCTGTTAAAAACAATGTGGGCCTTAATTTCACCCAAATATACATACATTTTAGGAACCATAATTGTGAAGTGTAACATATCTGTATTCTGCCTGTGAAACCATACAAGAAATGCCATGTCTGAATGTTTATCATGGTTCTCCTGGAATACAACAGAGGCCTCCTGTGTTTTCTGTTTTGGATAAAATTGGATCTGGATAGCATTACTGTTGGACGTCAGGTTAAGTAAACTAAATGTGTGTCTGATCTGATGTTACTTTCTACAATACAATTTTATGGATGACATAAAAACCTCAGAAAGATGTTATATAAATCATGAAATGAGGACTATAGAGTTGGCCCTTGAAATGTGATAAAAACTGTTGTATGTGTAACTGGAAGCTTGGGTTGCTAAATATATCTATGAATGTATAGGGTACAAATATTTAGAATGCATTAAACATGAAGGCTGACCTCCAATCTGTCTATCCAGGACTGGGTTCTGGACAGACAGACTCCCTTTATATAGAATCTTTCACCACCTCCACCAACTCCAGTTCTTTAGTATGCGTTGATCAACTGATTCCAGCACAGTCAGAATTGTATCTGTAACCCCCAACATTCCTGAGCAGTGGAATTAGTTTTAGTGTCTGATATGCTTATTAGATTGACTAATGTCAAGTGGGTGGTCTTGGGTCAGAGCACACAAGGGGATGTGACTCTGAGCTCTGACACTGTCTACCTTGGGTTGCATCCCTGAATCATGCCCGAACCTTCAAACCATCAAGAAATAGGACGTCCTACTCTTTATCCGTTATAATCGGATCTGTCTATAGATTTGAGTCTTTAAGGGAAAACAGATGCCCCACTGATGAAAAAAAAATAAAAATAAAAAATAATCAATTTTTCCATTTTCTGCTAACATCTTTTTCAGCATTCCTATAAATGTAGTTTAAGGCTAAGGCCACACGTTGCAGAAATGCAGCTTTTTTGTTGCTTCCTTTTTTTGAGCCAAAGCCAAAAATGGCTACAAAAGGAATGAGCAATATATAAGAAATTCTTATACGTCTACCTTCTGCTCAATCCACTCCTGGCTTTGGCTCAAAAAACTGTAGCAAAATATGCAATTAAAAAAAACTGCTTTTCCGCAACATGGGGCCTTAGCCTAAAGGATGCAATACCTGAAACTGATGGACGTAGTGAAAGGTCCAGTTTAAGAAATGTGCTGTATAGTCATTGTATATTCACTGGGCTTCTTCTAATATAAATTAACTACATTTATTGGTTTGGTCAAGAGCCACTTTTACCTTATAAACTGTAGGTGGAAAGAAAGTAAAATATTTCTTTTTTTCAATAGGTTTACCAAGCTATCACTCACTGTTAGATGAAAAGGGTTGTACTATTGCCTGCAGTGACTTACACTGACATGTAATTTGGAAGTGATGTTACAGGGAAGATTGTTCTCACTTTTGACTTGTCAAGGTACCGCAGTTCCTTGTACACTTGGATTCAAGTTCAATCAAATCCCCCTTTCAACCAGGAGGGCAAACACGTCCTTATGGTATTCCCTGAAACAATCTAACAAATTTGTTTATTCTCCTTGGCAAGGCTTGTAACACGTATGGCCTAATTATCATAAATAATTTGCTTCCCGTAGAAGAGCTTTGATGTTCCCCACACACATCAGCTCCGGTATTGAGGGGAAAACTGCCATCAGTTGCTGCTAAATACATCTTTATGAGACAGAAGGAAAGGTAAATTAACTGCAAGGTTTCATGAATACCGTTGTAAATATTTGATATGTTGGCTTCTATTTGCCATGTCTTCATTTGTCAGTATTTTGTAATTAAAAAGTCCCTTACTTGGAAGCCATACAGTCTACACTTGTTACTCTTTCCCTGAAATGTCATGATGTCATATACAGGATCTAATAAACTCCTGTTCATTGTCCTGCCAGTACTTGGGCTGAATCCCATGTTCATATGCAAACATATTATTCTCAAATGAGCTATGTAGCAATAGGATATATATTAAAGAAGTAAAAATGGAGATGTTTTTGGTGGTACTAGCAAACATGTATGACACGTAGAACACTATAAGGCTGGGGCCCCATGTAGCCTAAACACTGACATTTACAGTACCTGCAAAGTGGATGGGATTCTGGCAAATCCAGAAAAATATCCGTATGGACATGCTGTGACTTCAAAAACCTTTTCATGCCAATTATACCTATGGAAACGCTGGCGGTTTCGGTATAGGTATAATAGGGGCAGAATGTCTGTAGAGGAAAACTATGTGTACTTTCTGCAGGAAAAACCAAGGCAGCTCACTATGTGGGGTCAAGACTGAAGAAGGAATTTCCACTTCAGATGGGGGAGTAGGAGAAAACCAGTTACCCCTGTAGCCCCCTAACACCATGTACAGGGTCTTTATGTTCAGCATAACAAGAAACTGCCTTACAATGTTAGCCCCAGTTTTTGTTTTACAATGAATGTTTATATATTATGCACATTAAAGGGAGTCACTAGAACCCACCATATCAACCCAACCCAACAGATAGCATACATTTCTGCTTAAGTTTTTGGAGCAATGGCAACACTCTTATTTGCATCTTGACTAAAGGGCAATTATTATTATTGTTTATTTATATAGCACCATTAATTCCATGGTGCTGTACATTTGGAGGTTTACATGCGGGGGTTTACATACAGTACACAAAATACATACACAGATATAATACTAACAATGGCCGACTGGCACAGTGGGATAGAGGGCCCTGCCCACAAGGGCTTATAGTCTATGAGGGATAGAGACAGAAGGTGTCGGTAGAGACTGTTCTGTGTGGTGACAGTAGTGGTATTGGGGGTTGTAGGCCTTCCTGAATAGGTGAATCTTCAGGGCCTTCTTGAAGCCTGTGATTGTGGGGATCAGTCTTATGTGTTTTGGTAAGGAGTTCCAGAGTATGGGGGATGCACAGGAGAAATCTTGGAGACGGTTGTGAGAGGAGTGGATGAGAGGTCTTTGGAGGATCTAAGGTTACACGTGGGCAGGTAGCGGGAGATTGGGTTGGAGATACATGGAGGGGCCAGGTTGTGGATGGCTTTGTATGTTAACGTTAGTAACTTGAACTCAATTCGACAGGAAAGGGGTAGCCATCTCTCAGGGCAATATCTCAGAAACTGAGGCTCCAGTTCAAAAGGGGAAGCACTGTTAGGTTAGGGTCACCTAAATCAATCTATTTCTGGGTTCTGATGACAGACTCCCTTTAAATGTTTTTAAATGTAATGTATTTGTATTTAGATCCATAGCCCTATAAGATGCCAGCAACAAGCTACTAAAGACATTACAGGAATCATGACAGCTGTATGGCATATATTTTACACCAACTGTACATTGACATCAAAGCCATGACCTATTTTGTACATCCATGAAAAACTGGACTGTCTAGTAACATATTACTCACATGACATTTATTCATTTGTTCTCTACCCTACCCTAACCTAGCTTAATTCACAATTTATAACACAGCATTCATTTTATTTTAGATAGGTTTGATATTTTTTAAAAACATATATAGGTTTTAAAAAAGCAATGAGGCATATTTACTATTAAAAATTCATCTGGCCCCATGTTGAAGAAACATAGATTTTTTTGGTGCAGATTTTGCTGCTGTTTTTTGAGCCAAAGCCAAGAATGTCTACAAATGGAATGATAAATATATAGGAGGTTCTTATACTTCTCCCTTCTGCTCAATCCACTCCTCCATGATCAGTAGATTATTCTCAGATTATGCGCTTAATTGGTGGTGCTAGGTGCAAGTTTCTATTTTTCTCCAATGAGGTATAATCGTTGGTAGTGTCGAATTTTTCAATGTGTGATATTTTTTGTCCTCCCTAGAGGTGTCTAGAAGTGGCTTACTCTATATTTTTTACTGAAAGCACATACTCAGCCAAACAATGAATGTATGTGTATGGGGGAGTTTGAAGGAACAACCATTTAGGTTAAGGCCCTATGTTGAGGAAGGGTAGAACTGCAAATAATGGCTCATTCCATAAAAAACAAGCACTCATATGACTATGTTAAAAATTAAACAAGAACGTTATAATCACATAGAAAAGATATAACTTAATCTTTAATTCTGTTAAGTAAAAATAAATCTCTATAACGATGTCTACTAAAATATAAAAGATGATCTAATAATTCCCCCGCAACCACCGAGTCAGGTCAACAAGTATCACATCCACCTGATGACCTATATTGAGCTAATTTTCATCCAATCACTCAAATATAGCTGTGTGATATTATCATAGACCTATTCTTAAATTCACATAGGGTGGGAGGATGAAAATACAAAGGTTAGAAAATCGTGTTGTGAAAAGGTCTTGTGGTTTTCCAATCTGACCCTCCAGATCTGACTGGAAACCACACTTCTGATACTGGCCTCTACACACAGTATTCTGCCCCATAGTGGCCCCTGCACACAGTATTCTGCCCCATAGTGGCCTCTACACACAGTATTCTGCCCCATAGTGGCCCCTGCACACAGTATTCTGCCCCATAGTGGCCCCTGCACACAGTATTCTGCCCCATAGTGGCCTCTACACACAGTATTATTTCCCATAGTGGCCCTTGCATACAGTATTATGCCCTATTGTACACCACCCACAAACAATTATTATACTCTGAAATCTTCTAAGACCCCAGAGTATTATGATCGAAGACCCAGGGAAGACCATCTTCAATGATGGAAGAGACGTCACTTGAGCCGGGTCTTGCGTCACGATGCATAAGGACGCAAGCCCAGCCCACATGATGTCTGGGATGTCACACAAGCAGGGCTGAAGTCTTCCAGAGCCAGGAGAGTAACAGTGTTTTTTATGTTAACCTCACCTCCCCTGGGCCTCCAATCATTATACTCAAAGTTCTGAAAAGACCCCCCCCCCCCCCCGAGTAAAATGATAGTGTTTGTGGGGTTCACGGGGAAGCGCCAGCAGCTGTGAGCAGGAGTGAAAATCGGTAAGTAAATAGTTCCCGTTACCTGCTGGAGTTACTCCAGCAGATAACAACCTATTAAAAAAATAAATACCATATTTTTCAGACTATAAGACGCACTTTTTTCCCCAAAATTTTTGGGGAAAAGAAGGGTGCGTCTTATAGTCTGAAGGTGGCGCCTGGCATCCGCTGTAATAGAGAGGCGGAAGCCAGCAAGTGATAGACGCCATTACAGGTGCCGGGGCCTGAGACATCGCTGCGCTCCTCTGCCCTGCATGAAGCCAGCAGCGGCAGGGGCTCCTCCGTCCCCCCGCTGCTGGCTTCATGAAGGGCAGAGGATCGTAGTGATGTCTCAGGCCCCGGCGCCTCTCTAGTACAGCGGATGCCGGGTCAGTATCGGTGGCCCCTTCTCCCCCGGGGCCGGTCCCCACCGGCCCCGTACCTGTGAAGTTGCAGGCCGGCTCCTGCGCGGCGATATCGCAGGAGCCGACCTGTCCGGGTGACAGCCGGGAGCCTAATGAGGCTCCCCGGCCTGTCACTGCTGTATTAGTATTGCGGCTGGTCTCTATGACCAGCCGCTGTAATACTAATATACAGAATGTCCCATAGACGGCAATACAGTTGTATTGCCGTCTATGGGACTTGCGATCAAGTGACCGCAGGTTCAAGCCCCCGGGGGGGAATAAAATAGTAAAAAAAAAAAAAAAAAAAAAAAAAAAAAGCTTTAGAAATATGAAATAAATAAAAGTTCTAAATCACCTCCTGTTTTTTTTTCAATACAAGGTGATCTAAGCAATAGATATCCCCCAAAATGGTATAACTAAAAAGTACAGCTGGCCCCGCAAAAAAAAACGCTCTATGCATCCCCGTACAGCTGCAGGGTCACCTGTCAATGTGGCCTTGCAGCTGTTGCAAAACTACAACTCCCATATATTAAATATTTTACCAGTTTTTGCTTCAAATTTTTTTTTCCCTATTTTCCTCCTCTAAAACCTAGGTGCGTCTTATAGTCCGAAAAATACGGTAATATAAATGTGAGTATGAATTATTTTTATTTTTTCACCTCCTCTGGACACCAAAGTATAATGTGGTGTCCATTTTAGTTAATCTGAAACAAATCTCCATTAATTCAGGCTTTGAATTTGAAAAACAGGAAAAATATGCAAAAAAAAGGCACTCAAGGTAAATTTCAGACAACAGAACAAACTACTATGACAGGCCCCCTGTCTTATATATTATTGTTTGTTACTTCTTGATATGTGTATTTTTTATTATACTTCAATAAATAAAATAATGTTCCGGGCCTTGTGGCAGCCGCTACCGCGGCTACCCCGGTAGTTACACCCCTGCTGTAGACCAAAGCCAAAATTTTGTTTCCTGCCCACTGATAAAATAAGAGCAGTAACTCTAGCCTTGGTTTATATAAATGAGTTATCCTATCAGGAGTGACTACTAAAACTCAGCTGTGCTCTGCTCAAAAATATGGAACGCTTCACGAATTTGCGTGCCAAGGTATGACAGAGTAGGTCTATGTGATAATATCACATACCTATGTTTGGGTGATTAGATGAAACTTAGCTCCATATAGGTGACCAAGGTAGACACGATACTTGTTGACCTGACCCGGTGGTTGTGGGGAAATACTGAGATTAGATCGTCTTTTACATTATAGTCGACGTCTTTATAGAGATTTTTTTACTTAACAGAAATAAAGTTTAAGTTTTATTTTTTTCTATGTGACCATTCATGATCTGTGAAGTTCCTTAATGTGGGATGGTTAAGAACCCTCTGTGAAAAGAAGAACATTATAACTTTCAGAATGGGAAGATGAAATAAGTGGAAAAAAAATGACATGAGTAAATTACCTATAAAAATAAGCTGATACTTCCTGTTTCTTTTCTCTTTTCATATTATTATCATCACAGGCAGGATTACAATGACGGATAATACCTATAAATACATAACATAGGATCCTCTACTGACAATAAGTGATAGTCACAATTCATCTACTTGCCTTCTCTGCACAAGAAACTCTGCACAGGTCTCAGACCTCACAGGTCTAGACCTCAATCTGTGTCTGTGATCCATGTGACTGCTGTAAAGCATATATTTATGTTAATAGCAGCTCAGGCAAAATGTTGTCCCCAAAAGTCATATCCAGAAAATATAGATATATAAAGATATATTAAAAATTTTAATAATTAGGTTTTTAATTTGCTAGTGGGCAAATATAAAAACACTCTGTACATGAACTGTATCACTTGCAGGTCTTTATGAGTCAGAATTGATGATACTGGTCCAATAATAATAATCATTATACTACCGTGTTTCCCCGAAAATAAGACAGTGTCTTATATTAAATTCCCCTCCTAAATATAGGACATGTCTTATTTTCGGGGGATGTCTTATGGGACAACCCGCTCCATAAGACATGCAGGAGGTTAGGGGAAGGGGGGGAGGTATGCTACTTTCCTTCCCCATCTTCGTAGTAGCACTGGTGCTGCTGTTGATCGTGGCGGCGGAAGTGGTGGGCGGGGCTTAGCAAGGCTGCCGGCGGTTGCGCTGGAGAGCCTCGCTTTGTGGGCATTGCTGCCTCTGCTGTGATACTACTGCTGTTCTATTCACTGTTCCAGCTGCTGTGGGATGAGCTGGGAGAGCCGACTCCCCGCAGCATATGCACAGCGGGCATCTCCCATGAAATCCTACAGCAGCAGGGACAGTGGATACAACATATGGTATCATAGCAGAGGCAGCTTTTTGGGGATGCCTTATTCTTGGGGGTGCCTTATATTAGGCAATTCAACAGAAACCTCCCCCATGCCTTATTTTCGGGGATCTCCTATTTTGGGGAAACATGGTAATACTCCCACTGGAGTGCTAAGGCTCAGGGGTGCTAAGGCTCAGGGGTGCTAAGGCTCAGGAGTGCTAAGGCTCAGGGGTGCTAAGGCTCAGGAGTGCTAAGGCTCGGGGGTGCTAAGGCTACATAGAGGTATTTACAACAAAACTTTAAGAAGGGCCACCAAAAAAGAACTAATCCTAAATGATCCTGATATCCACACTAAACAGATGCAATCTACCGCACCACCACAGGGAAAATAAGATGTTCCATGGTGCCTAGCTAACTAATGGATATCCTGAACTTCTTTAGTAATTTAGAAGATCCAAGGCTGGGGCCCCACGTTGCAAAAAGGCAGTTTTTTGGCTACAGCAAAAAATGCTGTGTTTTACAGTACCTACAAAGTGGATGTGATTCTGGCTAATCCCATCCACACATTGCAGAAAATAAATCTGCAGTGGAAATGCTGCGATTTCAAAAATGTAGCTGATGATTTCCCTATAGATATAATAGAGGCAGAAAGTCCACTTTCTGTGAAAATTCCTGTGGAAAGAAACGTGATGCATTTCCGTCGCGTTTTTTTCCACAGATTTTTTTGATGTGGTTCACTACATGTGGCCGTAGCCTAAGAGGGTATTGTTTTAGTAAGTTTTCTAAATTTGATGCCCACAAGGAGAAATACAGTAAGCATGTTAATGTACTTATTTGTAATATTTATCAGACAGGCAAGTTGTTATTAAAGTGAGAGAGTGCACTTACCTACTTGACCCCTATGTAGCGCCACAGATTGCATGTATGTTATGCCTCCCCTCGCCCAGGAAATAGAATTTTTTCTATATTAATTCATTGATTTGCAGTAGTATTTACTTCTGTACATACATCAAAGACATTAAACTACTTACTTGTAATATTTATCAAACAGGGAATATTTCAATAAAAAAACGCAAGGTTAATGACACACCTCTTACGCTTATTGTAGACAAGAAGGTGGCTGTTTACCAATGGCTGGAGTCCAATTAGAACTGTTTTTATTCTTTCCTTAGTTAAAACCACAGAACCTAAATATTCAAAATCAACATAAACAAAGCCATTCAATGAAGTCATTATTGTAATTACATTTCGGCTCATATCATGGAGTCGTTCTGTCTAGATGGAGCGACTTGTTCATCACACAACTGAAGAAAGAGAAGTTTTGTCAATAACTATGTTGCAAAATGACACAAGAGAAAAAAAAAATTAAAACCAGAGTGCCAAGTAAATGTAGAAATGCCCAGAGCATTCTTGGTTTGAGTTGATTTTTTCTATTAACTCATATTGTTAATGCGCCCCATATGATTTTCTTTAGAGATTATGAACTTCCTTTCTTTTATAAATTAAATGAGCAAAATTGACTGATTTCCTGTTATCACACAAATTAAATAAGGCAAACGACCATCACATATTCTATTCATTTGCCTCTTTGTAGCAGTAATATATTTTTTATTTTATTCAAACTTTAATATTATATATATATATATATATATATATATATATATATATATATACACTTTCGATTTACGTTATCTTTTTCTAATTATTTATGCAATTCCCAATGTCACACAATTCTCAATAATAGCAGAAAATAGAGCATCTTCCTCCCACTGAAATGAATGGGAGGCAGAATTTTTATATTGGATTGTGTTAGAAAAATTGCATCATTGTGAACCTGTCCATACAATACAATTTTTCAAATCAGAGGGAATATTTTGGCATACTTGGCCTATGTCTGCAGCTGGACAGCGATGGCATTCCTGTTTGCATCTATTCAAGAGTACTAGAATTCAAGGTTGTAACAAGTAATCATAGACAAAAACCTCATTTCACCACAATAAGAACCTGAAAAATATATGTTTTTTTTTTTTAAATTTATAATCTGTATCTTTCCTTAAAAGGAGTCTACCACCACCCAAGCATATTCAGATGCCTCCACTGATTTACAGACCACATTACCACTAACCTTTACATACATTTGTTATGTATGTCACTATTGTCGATTTGGAGAAAACCAACTTTGAAGTTTTATGCAAATGAGACAGTTGGTGCACTGGGGGCGGGACTTCAGTTCTCTGTAGTGCTGCTTTACTGCTCAGACTCCTACCATCTCCTTCCTGCACCACTCTAGAAAGCATGAGTTGATTCTTCCACTGCTGTTACATCTCCTATCTTATTTGAAAAGGAAAAGCTGTGCAGTCAGGGCTGAAGAACTCAAAGTTGGTTTTCTCCAAATCTACAAAAGTGACACACATAACACAGGTATATTGTTTATCACTGTAATGTGCTCTGTAACACGTTGGTGATGGTTGAATATTCTTGGGGAAGCTGGTAGATTTTTATGTATTGTGAGAAGGTGACAGGTAGGGTGCTGGAGTCACAGTATATCTCCTCCAGATTCCTGACATACATGTAGTCCAGTGCGGGTCTGGAATAGGCTTCAGCCCCAGGTGTAGGTCCTAAGGCTTGTTACTGGGCTATAAAAGGCTGCAGAGCCTGTACTTCATGGCCTTTCCTGGAGCAGAGTGGAGGAGCCGGGTTCTGTCTGTTATCTGGTGAGAGACCAGTGTGGATCATAGCCTCTGTTTTGTTTTCTTCAGGGCAGATCCTGGGAGGAGGGGAAGTGTCTGGGTCTGTCCTGACACTGAGAGCCTTGCGTATGGTACAGTTTTTTTTTTTGTGTGTGTGGCTGGTAGTAAGCCACATGTACAGTTAGTATTTTCTGTCTAGTTAGCTCTCAGACGAGCAGGATTTTATTTGATATTATTTTGCTGATGTTAAGGCTGTATTTTATTTTGCTTATTTTTGTGCCTGACATAAAGGTTTATTTATTTTGCTGTTTTTCTATAAACCACTTTGCTGCAAGACTTGTGTCCCTGTCTCTGACTGGTTGGGTCTGCATCACTGCTTCTACCGAGCTAACTTCCCCACAGTATCAATGACCTTTGGGGGACACCTTCAGTGCACAGACATAATGCATAAAGTGGTGCAGTAAAGTGATAATACACAGAGAGAAATTACAACATAGTAATAATGTACTTAATGCTCATAATGTACATAATACTTATAATGAAATCATAATACATGGATTACAGGGATTATGTACAAAGTTACATAGCTGCACAAAAATAATGAAAAGAGTGAAGCGACTGCACAGGGATAATACACAAGATGATATCACAGTGCATAAATAAAATAATGTTTTTCATTGGTCTTCTAGTGATCCACATTTAATTTTCTATTGTACCTTCCATCAGCCATAGTTATCAGTAAATAACTTTGAGATGTGGTCCCTTTTACGTGCTCTGAATCAAGGAAGACATGGCACCACCATAGAATAGTAGGGTTCAGAAATTAAGAAATAGGAGAACACTCACCTCACTCCCTTATAGGTGGGTGCTCACCTTTGACTGTTGTTAAACCAACTAGGTATATAATGCTATAGGTATAACACTATAACTAGGTATAGCACTTGTAAAAATTAAGACTCTGGCCATTTCCTTTCCCCTTGTCTGCCAATGGAAATGTTATTTATTTCTGATCTAAGCAACAAATTGGAATGGTATCTTGAGAATATCAGAAATAAAATGACATATCTACAGTAATTTTGTAAATATCGTTGGATGGGGTATGGCTAAGCAAAAAGTGTAACCTTCAGGTGGGTCTTTGACTTATAAATAAAATATCAATACATTAGTAGTATTATTTTTGCACAAAAACCACTAGTACGTACATATGTATGTTATACAATACTATAATATTCAACAACAAATGTCTTACAAATGTGCCGTTGGATTTATGAAATGTTCATGGCTTTGTTCTCCACTGGGAAAGCTTTTGTGAACTGAAAATTTGATATAATGATGTACACTAATGTCTTGTTAGAACAGAACAGACCAGATCTAAATAGCATAGAAGAATAAGTGGAAGGTCAAGGTGCACAAGTGTACAAGAGAATACGTTGTGAGAAACAGATGTCTTACTGTACTTATTACTTTAATGCTATGCTGACAGTGAATCAGATTAAAGTACTCTTATATTATCTTGCTGTAATGCTCTTTGACTGAGGGGCAATAACTAAAGGGGCTCAAAGAAGCTATTGTATGCCCACTAGCACAGTAGGTATGCCCAATGCTGCCACAGTTATCCTTCCCCTATGATACACTGTCTCTGATATCATGAAGCAAGTCTATACTATTTCAACATGTTGCAACCAAATTATAACAGTGTCATCCATATCTATCTTCTAGACTAGTGGTTCTCAACGTGCCTATGTTGCTTTCAGTTTAAACACGATGGACACCCTACAGACCCCATTACAGTCCCCTGACAGACCCCATAGTAGTCCCCTGATAGACCCTATTATAGTCCCCTGATGGACCCCATAGTTGTCCCCCGATGGACCCTATTACAGTCCCCCGATGGACCACATCACAGTACCCCGACGGACCACATCACAGTCCCCTGATGGACACCATTATAGTCCAATAAAGGCAATTAATAAAGTTTGATCCGCACCATTCTTGAAGTTCTATTAAAATTTAGCTTTTAATGCGTCATATTAAAAATTGACAGACATAGTGGATAGTAGGAAAAAACAGATGACAGTGTATAAAACACACAAAAACCGCAGACGCGTTTCAGGGTTATCTCACCCCTTAGTCATGGCTCACTTTTAATAGAACTTCAAGAAGGGTGCAGATCAGACTTTATTCATTGCCTTTATTGATTTAACTTCGCCTCCTGAGTCCGGAAGGAATTGTGGTCAGGCACCCCATAGGAATCTATACAGCAACGGTGAGCATAAAGTTCAATACTATTGTTCTAAGTAAACATTATAGTCCCCCTACAGACCCCATTATACTCTCCCGACGGACCCTATTATAGTCCCCCGACAGACCCTATTATAGTACCCCGACAGACCCCATTATAGTCCCTCGACGGACCTCATTATACTTCCCTAACAGATCCGAACAATGGAACGACAGTGCTAGTGTGAACCCAGCATCAAACCCGTTCTCATTTAAATAAATATATGGCTATATATTAACTGGCTTGCTTTTTCACAATTCTAGTTGTTTTTTTATTTACTATACTTATTATATTGATAGGTATTATAGAAATTCTATCTCTCTTTCCTACTTTATAAAAAAACTAAGTTCAAAAATCTGCAGCGCTACAAGCAGATAAAACTTTATTCCCCCATGTGTGCACCATTTCAGTCTTATTCACGGGACTTTTTTTTTTTTTTAAATTTTTTTTTAGCTCTATCTCCAATCCTCCATGTTTAATGCACAATATGTTATGCAGGTGTCACGTTCTGTTCCCTGAATGTTTAGTCATAGCATCTAATAAAGTTCTAAAGGAAACAAATAGGTATCTATATCACTATGGCAGACGGGTCAAGCACAGGTCAAGCTCTTTGGTCAATGCACTGGGCTCCTAGGTCAGCTGGTGCAACAACCAGGAGCACATACTCAGACATAGCAGCTTCTGCTCCAAGCATGGGGCTTTGTTATCTTTAGTCCAGATGCCCAGTCTGAACTGTGTGAGGTTTTCTCTAATTGTGGAGCCATAGAATTAGGAACACTTTAGTCTCTGCAGCTTATCATTACTACAGGTTTAACAGAAGTCTAAACACTTAAAAGAGTCTTAGCAGAATTCTACATACTTTAAGTGTTTTCATTGAGTCTGTAGGTAACATGAACTATACACAACTACTTTGATTGTTCCTTACTCTACAAACCTGAATCAGCTAAGCTAATGGCCTTCTTTTTATGTTTTTTAAATTTTATTTTTAGTTTTTTTTTTGTAGCAATTTTATATATTTTAAAGCAAATTAGAAATTTCAATCTGTATTTTTGTTTTCCAGTTATCCGATAAATACAAGCTACAAATTGGCACAGCTTTGTAAGTTGAAATTGTTATGAAATGTTAAAGGGGTTCTATTCTTTATTTATGTATTATCCTTGGAATAGGTAATCGAATAAAGATCAATAGGGTCCAATACACGGGACCATGGACCGGCTATATGAAACGCTGCTACCACTTCACAGACTATATTAAGTCATGGTCATGGCCTTTTAGCAGCTCAGTACCATTCAAGTCAATGGGGCAGTGTTCATTGCATAGTCACTATACAATGCAGCTCTGTGCTTGGTTTTCTCAAGAGTCTGAAGCACTCACCCAATGCTGTGGTCGCTTCAAAAAATTGATCATTTGTCAGATCTTCCAATTGTTTACCTATCCTAAGGAAAGGAAATCAATTGATAAGCCTGGAAAAACCCTTTATAAGAATCCGAAATAAGATAAGATACGATAATCCTTTAATAGTCCCGCAGTCGGGAAATTTCAGCATGTTACAGCAGCATAGTAATACAGGTACAGGATAATACACAGTAATATATTACAGAAGTAGACACACATATGCTGGGAAGAGAAGATATACTAGGAGTCCATAGCAGCTAAGGAACAGAAGAAGAAAGAAGGAAGACTTCAGAATCATAAACAGTAGTTTTCTGTGCGGAATGATCTTCGTTTAGACTGATGTAGATTATATAGCCTGGTCGCGGTTGGAAGGAAGGACTTGCGATAGCGCTCCTTCTCACACTTCTCATACATACAGCTTCTATGGTGTATAATGGAGAATGTTCCTAATCACTTGTAAAGGATGAATTCCAATGTAGAGCCATTGTTAGACTTTTGTTCACAGTCGCCAGCTGATACACCGCACTGATGAAAGTCTATGGGTCCATAAAAAACCCAGTCCATGTGTTATCCATTTCTAATGGATGTAGAGCAATACAAAGTATATAAAATGAAGTTGATATTCACAGACGTAAAAAAAAAAACGGATAAACCAAGGACATGGACACGGACATCATCTGCAAGAGCACTGACCTCATATGTCGGCAGATTGTGGACATGTAAATGAGAACTTATAATAGGGAAATGTTGGGGTACGTTGATAAATATTGCTTCTTGTATGTATGTCATGTAACATCTGAGACCAACAGTCATGTCAACAATGTATGTAACACCCTTCAGACCATTAAACTTACAGGGTAAGTACAGTCACTTTTTAATATTATTTAGGCCATTCCCTACTCATGTCTAAATTTCCTAAAAAGCCCCTTTAAATTTAGGTTTAACTAAGCCAAAAGCATGATGTCGGTTATATGTATGACAATAGCGTTAGTCTATACCCAGGCCTTTAGTCTACTTTGTGAAAAGAACATGAAACATATATTAATATGTAAAGAAGTGACCAGCAAAATCTGGAGAGATAGATACATTGGTATTGTATCAATGAACAGATTCTCCTCCTCTAGCCTTGACCAGAGTCATTCGTAGTTAGACATTTTTGGAATGCAAGTTACCAAGGAAAAAGAAGACACATGAGGCTTAACATGTCTTGTCACGACTTGCCTTTGGCCATTACTTTTTCGCTAACAATCACATATCCCAGAAAACAGACACTAAATGGAGACGTGATGTAAAATTAAAATTGCTGAATATATCTTGGCTTTATATAAACTGAGCGGCAATCCTAAAAGGCACTCAAACAGATTATATGTGTGGGCAAAGTACGAAAATTGCTGCCATTATATTGCTATTATTAACACCTTGTAATTAGCCCAAAGGAATCCTGAGGTTCTCTATCATGATTCGCATTTAATGAAAGTAAATTGCTACCTTTGTATGTGCATGGCGCCTGCACTGCTTAATGTTAAATACGAGACCAATTATTTTCAAAACAGTTGCAAATACTTTCAATTTATGGGGCGACTTGTCTCCTTTCATAGGAGGCATCCTTCAGTCAGTGCCGAATCAGGGTCATCCCAGAAAGGATCAAAAAGATTGTAATAAGTTGTAACTACATAAGAAAGGTTAATGGATTCATAAATATCATCATCCATAATTACTATCATTTCAGCTCGTCTCGGAGATTACTTCCAATGATAATTCTTTGATGAGGATTTAAGTGCTGCTTTGAAATTGAAATGATGCTGATGTAACAAAATTATCCAAAGTACAATATATTAATACAGCCGACATATTAGATTATTCATGCTCTGAGTCAGGGGAATACGACATTGCAGGAGTCTACCACTGGGACTTAGAATGAAATAGGTTGCAAGATTCTGGAACCATAATTTAGCAATAATTTGCTGAATGTGTCCATTAGGAATACAGGAGATTAGAGATATTGGAAAATTAAATCTCAATTTTTTTTTTTTAACAAGGCCAGGCTTACCCTAATGATTGTACAGGAAGATCTCATTGCAGAATAAACTTAATATACTCTTGAATTGGTGACTGGAGTAATCCCATACATACTGGATTCCAGCGCTTCAAAGAGGGCCAGGATGATTTTCTTGAACAAAACAATATTGCAGGCTATGAGTTCTAGATTTTAAGGACACGTTGATCCAGGGTTTTTATACTGACTGCCAGATTGGAGTCAGAAGGAATTTTTTTCCCCCTGAAATGGGGCAATTGGCAGAAGCCTCATGGTTTTGGTTTTTTTTGCCTTCCTCTATAGGGGATTGTAGGGTTATAGGTTGGACTTGATGGACTGATGTCTTCATCCAACCTCATCTACTATGTAACTATGTAAGGTAACAGTGCTAACCACTGAGCTACCCTAATCATAACTCTTTATTAAGACCCTTTATTAGCCACTTTTTTTTTTTATAGGAAAATCAGTTGACTACCAAAGGAATTCCTAGGGAACTTTGATTCAATGAAGCATTTCACAAAGTGAGACAATCTCCTAAATCCCTTAATAGAGCTGCAAATGCTCAAATTTTTGTCTCACTGAATTCTGACAAATATTTTTTATTTTTTGCTTGGCATTTAACATTACCATTTTTTACCATTAAGAATTTTATATGAAAATTTTTAAGTAGTTGCAAAACACTAACGTTACCATTTTTAATGGAGTTTTTGTATCTGATGAAATAATTTATTGTATTAAATATTATATTTATATTATATTTATTATATTAAACTTTATTTACAGTTGTTTTCCAAGGGTTTTACATATACAGTCCTATGAAAAAGTTTGGGCACCCCTATTAATCTTAATCATTTTTAGTTCTAAATATTTTGGTGTTTATAACAGCCATTTCAGTTTGATATATCTAATAACTGATGGACACAGTAATATTTCAGGATTGAAATGAGGTTTATTGTACTAACAGAAAATGCGCAATATGCATTAAACCAAAATTTGACCGGTGCAAAAGTATGGGCACCTCAACAGAAAAGTGACATTAATATTTAGTACATCCTCCTTTTGCAAAGATAACAGCCTCTAGTTGCTTCCTGTAGCTTTTAATCAGTTCCTGGATCCTGGATGAAGGTATTTTGGACAAACAATTCAAGTTCAGTTAAGTTAGATGGTCGCCGAGCATGGACAGCCCGCTTCAAATCATCCCACAGATGTTCAATGATATTCAGGTCTGGGGACTGGGATGGCCATTCCAGAACATTGTAATTGTTCCTCTGCATGAATGCCTGAGGATTTGGAGCGGTGTTTTGGATCATTGTCTTGCTGAAATATCCATCCCCGGCGTAACTTCAACTTCGTCACTGATTCTTGAACATTATTCTGAAGAATCTGCTGATACTGAGTGGAATCCATGCGACCCTCAACTTTAACAAGATTCCCGATGCCGGCATTGGCCACACAGCCCCAAAGCATGATGAAACCTCCACCAAATTTTACAGTGGGTAGCAAGTGTTTTTCTTGGAATGCTGTTTCTTTTTGGACGCCATGCATAACGCCTTTTTTTATAACCAAACAACTCAATTTTTGTTTCCAAAATGAAGCTGCCTTGTCCAAATGTGCTTTTGCATACCTCAGGCAACTCTATTTGTGGCGTACGTGCAGAAACGGCTTCTTTCTCATCACTCTCCCATACAGCTTCTATTTGTGCAAAGTGCGCTGTATAGTTGACCGATGCACAGTGACACCATCTGCAGCAAGATGATGCTGCAGCTCTTTGGAGGTGGTCTGTGGATTGTCCTTGACTGTTCTCACCATTCTTCTTCTCTGCCTTTCTGATATTTTTCTTGGCCTGCCACTTCTGGGCTTAACAAGAACTGTCCCTGTGCTCTTCCATTTCCTTACTATGTTCCTCACAGTGGAAACTGACAGGTTAAATCTCTGAGACAACTTTTTGTATCCTTCCCCTGAACAACTATGTTGAACAATCTTTGTTTTCAGATCATTTGAGAGTTGTTTTGAGTAGCCCATGATGCCACTCTTCAGAGGAGATTCAAATAGGAGATCAACTTGCAATTGGCCACCTTAAATACCTTTTCTTATGATTGGATACATCTGGCTATGAAGTTCAAAGCTCACTGAGGTTACAAAACCAATTTTGTGCTTCAGTAAGTCAGTAAAAAGTAGTTAGGGGAATTCAAATCAATAAAATGATAAGGGTGCCCATACTTTTGCACCGGTCAAATTTTGGTTTAATGCATATTGCACATTTTCTGTTAGTACAATAAACCTCATTTCAATCCTGAAATATTACTGTGTCCATCAGTTATTAGATATATCAAACTGAAATGGCTGTTGCAAACACCAAAATATTTAGAACAAAAAATGATTAAGATTAATAGGGGTGCCCAAAATTTTTCATAGGACTGTATATATATATATATATATATATATATATATATATATATATATACACACACACATATTTTTTGGGGGATATTTATGTATTCTAATGCATTATTGTTTTACATGTAAAAGGCCTTGGCAAATGTAAGAGCATCAAGATACACCCTAACAGCAGATCGCTAGCTCAAGGCAGCCTTGAAGGCTTGAAACCGCCCCTTCAAATGTAAGACTACTTCTTTAATCCCTGGCTAGTTGAGACATCAATTTTAATATTTTGGACGGTGCTAGTCATCTCCATCTTCAGCTAGTATGGCTCTTTCTGATTTCTCAATAGACTACAATTTATGTTATATACAGTCTTATGACTACAGGTTCAAATCCCTATAGGAGCTATAGAAAAGTAAAAAAAAAATTCTAAAAAGAAGTTTTAAAAGAATATAGAAATTCCAATAACCCCCTTTCTGTAGATTATTTTTTCTATTACAAACCGCAACTGCCCCTTGCTCCCAAACCTGAACAACACCTTTAAGACAAGTCAATGTGGATATAATATAACTGAAGCTATCATATATATTACATATATTATACAGCTTCACAATTCGCTCTGGCATAAACAGATCTAATGATTTTTATAAATACAATCCTTGTGGTAAGATAATGTCATCCAGTAATAACATATAGATAAAAGTACAACTGATAAATCTGGACTACAATCAGAATATTAATATTGTTTTTATTCAATTAGATTTTTTCCATTGGTTTAATATCTTTTGACCATTTATTTTAAATAAATGCTTCTGCTTTCTTCTTTCTTCCATGGATTTCTATATAACAACTCTGCCAGGCATATGGATTGCTGCAGTCCACATACTGTTCTGCTTAGAAACAAAAGAGAAGTCTATGAGATCCTGATGTTAGCCTTCCGACTGGCAGAAATGGAATAGTATTCATAAATGGCCCTTGGTAATCCCACCTGATCCAGAATGCATTATGAAATTGGCTCTTTTTATATTCACACCTAATATTTGTACTTTTATATAAGTCTTTTTAAAGTTGTCTGCATTTCATGTTTTACTACTAAAAGAATCATTTTAATATTGCCTTCATGTTACAGATGGGTTACACAGGTAAGTGGATTAGAGCAGTACTTTCATCTTGTTACTAAACACCTTACCTGGAGCAAACTAGAATGATGCCATGACTTTTGATAAATCCACGTATTTGCATTGTCACATTGTCATAAAGATAATAGAGCTCCGTAGTTATCTTGCATGTGGCCTTGTCTTCAAAAGCTCTGAAAAATGAGGCACATTTGAACTTTTTTTTGTATAATATGCCTATTATAGTGCACATGCTTCAGCTTTATTAGGACATGCCTTATACTGCAGATGCCAGGCCTGGGTGGGGGGATATTGTCCTTCAAAATCTTCTAAAGGAAAATCTCAACAAAAAAATGTATCATTACAATACATATATGCTATATATGATCTCTTTAGTATTAAAAATATTGAATACCCCATAACTAATGTTCCTTCAATTAACTATTATATATTTTCCAGTCTCCAGGGTTGCCCATCAGAGAGTCAGATGATCTTCAAGTAGGTCAAAGTACTGACACCATAATGAGCCCGATGGGCTAGCAAAAGGCAATTCAGTTCTAAACCAATTTGGAGTCATTCACTTGCTGCTAGAGATATGTTTTTGCTAACTTTTCAACAAATTTTGCAAGCAAATTTAAGAAACTTGCAAGACATCTTATCAGAGAAAAATGTTTCTTTATCTACTTATCATTTTTTCCTGCTCCCAGTCTTTGTTAAACTGACATCAGAGGGGTTGTCCCATCTCAAGGATCCTATCTATACTGGTAGCTTATATGTAATTTGAAGCCTTTTCCTAGATATATTGCTTTAGAAATTCTGCTTTGTTTGCCTGCTATGTGAACTTATTCCTCCCATTGTTTACACAGCGTTGATATAACCACACACCTATAGGACAAGTGATGTCACTCACTCACTGCTCTTGCCGGCTTCAGCTAATTGCAGTTTGATGATAAAGCCTGGTCTGTTATCTCTCTATGTAAACACACAGATAACACAGAGTCCATTCTGTACAAGGATCTGCAGATTATCTGACCTGCAGAAGTGTTTTGTGTCCCGGTTCAGTCAGGGGGAGGAGAGGGGAGAAAAATACAGGAAGTAAGCGGAACACATTGCAGTCAGGCTGGCTGATATACTGAGATGGGAAAACCCCTTTAACTTTGAAATCTCCCTTGAACCTTTGTTGGTTCCCCAAGATATACTGAATGCTCACAGAGGTATCATATTACAGCTACTAGAAGAAGTCTATGGAGAGGGAGGAGAAGAAGCAGCCACATGAGCGATAATAGGCAATAAAGACAGACATGTTGCTGAAGCTGAACAGTGAATTTTCCATAATACCTCAAGTGCACTACTCACATAAGTCATGATCAATACTCTATAATGTCCTCCATGCTGTGAGTAACAGACAGAGCACAATCTTCCATTTTCTCCATATGCTATCTGCTGGAGATGTCATAACTTCTAGTCTCCACCTACTAGCTCAAGAAAAATTGAGAATTACTGAAGGAGTCTGCAAAGTACTGTATTTATAATTTGCTTTATAGATATGATACTTAGCATAGTTGTTGCTATAGTTCTTTTATAGAGCTGTTTGTTGGCTTTCTTCCTCTGTAAGGTCTTCGTACGTGAATGCTTAAAAGGTATTGATATTTGAATGTATTTACATTTTGTAGTTGGCATTGCTATATGCAATATTCTGTCATATAGACCTCCGCCATGTTCAAGCTTATATTAAAACTTTAATATGTTTTCACCTAGTTATAGTCAGTACATAAATGATACCTGTAAATAGGCAAAACACATTTAAGACTTCAATCCTTTAGTGAAATTCGCCAACATTTGATAAGAGGAACACTGTGGAAGAAGTTACTGAAGAGAGACAGGGCAGATAAGGAACAGAAGTGGAAGGAAATGGATGGAAAAGTGCAAGATGACAAATTGGGAATGCTTTAATTGTGAAATCATTAAGGAAGCCAGGAAGTGGTAAGACTAAATGATAACTATTGATGATAGAAGCAGAAAATCATATTCAGTTGTGTTATTATACGTCAAGTAGGTGTTAGTAATGCATTATATACAGTGTTGGCCAAAAGTATTGGCACCCCTGCAATTCTGTCAGATAATACTCAGTTTCTTCCAGAAAATGATTGGAAGCACAAACTCTTTGGTATTAATATCTTCATTTATTTTGCTTGCAATGAAAAAACACAAAAGAGAATGAAAAAAAGTAAAATCATTGATCATTTTACACAAAACTCAAAAATGGGTCGGACAAAAGTATTGGCACCCTCAGTCTAATACTTGGTAGCACAACCTTTAGATAAAATAACTGCGACCAACCGTTTCCGGTAACCATCAATGAGTTTCTTACAATGTTCTGCTGGAATTTTAGACCTTCTTTGGCAAACTGCTCCAGGTCCCTGAGATGTGAAGGGGGCCTTCTCCAAACTGCCATCAAGAGATCTCTCCCCCACAGGTGTTCTATGGGATTCAGGTCTGGACTCATTGCTGGCCACTTTAGAAGTCTCCAGTGCTTTCTCTCAAACCATTTTCTAGTGCTTTTTGAAGTGTGTTTTGGGTCATTGTCCTGCTGGAAGACCCATGACCTCTGAGGGAGACCCAGCTTTCTCACACTGGGCCCTACATTATGCTGCAAAATATGTTGGTAGTCTTCAGACTTCATAATGCCATGCACACGGTCAAGCAGTCCAGTGCCAGAGGCAGCAAAGCAACCCCAAAACATCAGGGAACCTCCGCCATGTTTGACTGTAGGGACCATGTTCTTTTCTTTGAAGGCCTCTTTTTTTTTTCCTGTAAACTCTATGTTGATGCCTTTTCCCAAAGAGCTCTACTTTTGTCTCATCTGACCAGAGAACATTCTTCCGAAATGTTTTTGGCTTTCAAAGGTAAGATTTGGCAAACTCCAGCCTGGCTTTTTTATGTCTCTGGGTAAGAAGTGGGGTCTTCCTGGGTCTCCTACCATACAGTCCCAAGTCCAAGTTGTTCTTCTACAAATGTACAAAACTGATATACATAACAGAGGTTTGATGTTTATCACTGTAATGTGTTTTGTAACATGGTGGCAACAGTTGAACATGCTTGGGGTTTGTGGTAGACTTCCTTTAAGGGCTTTTCCCCAAAATCAACACTTACTAGGGTTGAGCCGATCTTGAAATTTCAGGATCATTTTTAAAATCCAATTGCCGATCATTTTCCATTCGAACCCGATCCCGATCCCAATTCCGATCCCAATGCAAGTCAATGGGATTTTTTAAATAATCGGAGATCGGATTTTAAAAACGATCCTATTCACTACACAGCATGTAGTCCAAAAATTGTTTCAATGAGTAGATAGACAAATCAATGTACAGTAGTATCTATCTACTCGTGAACTTGCCTCGTCGTCCTCACAGCAGCGCAGCACACAGTGATTTACCACAGCCTGCCACTCTTCTGCTTCGTCCCAGTTTTACCGTATATTCAGCTGAGTATACGGTAAAACAGGGACCAAGCAAAAGAGTGGCAGGCTGCGGTAAATCCATAGGAATGAATGGAAGCAGCCGGCATGCAGGCTGCCCGCTTCCATTCATTCCTATGGGTGCTAAGCTTTTCTCACAATGATTGGCCAGTAGCCAAGCATTGTGGGAAATAAGCCCCGATCTCGATCCCGCCCGAAAAGATCGGGATCGGAATTCCGTTTGCTATCGTGAAATTTTTATTCGCCAATCGGAATCTGATCTTTCCCAATCCCGATCGCTCAACCCTACTTATTACCTATTCTCATAGTTGTCTGATTACCAGGGAATCCATCTAGTGGTTTAGTTGGTAGTATGATGATTGAAGTGTCATTAATACTTGGTCTGAAATATTGTCTCAATTTTGAATCAAAGGTCCATATACTACATTGGAAAATCATCACAGATCGATCATTGTTATGCGACCTGAACAGAAGCCATGAATACTTATGAGGGGGCAATAATAGGACAGGACCAATGCTGCAAGACTATTATTTGTCATGAATGAATTTCCAATTGTGACAACAATTGTATTGGACAACAACTGAAAAAAATAACACATTGAAAGCTTGTACAGATTTATGCAGCTTCTCTCTGCAATGTCAACCCTTCCCTTCTACCCTCCCTGCTATGATTGACATGTACACTACCTGGCAGCGTCAGCCATAACTGGTGTTACGAGAGCAACAATGACGCCATCATTGCACCAAACAGCTTATTGGCATATCATGAGGAAAGCTAATATCTCAGCTATAGGGAAACAGATCAGACAGCAGAAAAAGCATTTCATTTACATGAGCCCCAGTTTTTTAACTGTGCTCCCTTTATTATATTGGAATACTAACTTCCCACATGTGATACAGACACAGCATCTCTTGCATCACGATGTGACTCCATATGCTAAGAACCACATTAAAAGGCCTCTAGCAACATGGTGCCCAGGGCTACCTCTCCCTTCCGTCTTATTGCAAACATCATAGAAGCTTACCACCTACTAGCTCATACAACAACTGTCATCAACTGTAGCCAGTCCATCTTAAACTGCACTGCCCGCTTAATTCACCTCTCCCCCCGATCTTCATCGTCTGCTCCCCTCTGCCAGTCCCTCCCCTGGCTACCTATAGCCCAGCAAATTGAGTTCAAGCTATTAACGTTAACATTCAAAGCCATCTACAACCTGTCCCCTCCATATATCTCTGAACTAATCTCCCGCTACCTGCCTACACGTAACCTCAGATCCTCCAATGACCTCCTACTCTGCTCTGCTCTCATCTGCTCCTCACACAACCGCCTCCAAGATTTCTCCCGTGCATCCCCCATACTCTGGAACTCCTTACCAAGACACTTAAGACTGATCCCCACAATCACAGGATTCAAGAAGGCCCTGAAGACTCACCTATTCAGGAAGGCCTACAACCTCCAATAACACTATCACCATACCACATCAACTAGCATAAATAACTGTGAGACATATTTAAGGTACATATATCTAGGTATAGCGGTATAACCTAAATAGTACGGGTACATAGTTCAACTTTCCCACTAATAATTCGGTCTTGTTTCTAGCTACCTCCACCAATTATATAATTCTACTCCAAGCAATGATACACAATATTTACTTGTTCTGGGAAACACGGTGGCTCAGTGGTTAGCACAGTAGCCTTGCAGCACTGGAGTCCTGGGTTCAAATCCTGCCAAGGACTGCATTTGCAAGGAGTTTGTATGTTCTCCTCGTGTTTCTGTGGATTTCCTCCCATACCCCAAAGACATACTAATAGGGAAAAATGTACATTGTGAGCCATATATGGGGCTCACAATCTACATTAAAAAAATAAATAAAAATTTACTTGTTCATGGAATTTGTAGTGCTCTATATTACAGTAATGCTCTATATCACCGAAGGAGAGTGTCCCTGGACATTAATAAAAATAGGGGTCTGAAATTCACCTGGTAGATAAAAAAATGTAAGTTCCTTATGTTAGCTGCATACAGTAAAATGACCTCCGCCAGTGACCCAATACAGTATAATGGCCCCACCAGTCATACTCCATATAGCGGCTGGGCCCCACATAATCATATACAAAGGTGATTATTAATAAAGACTTACCTCACTGCTCCCCGGCCATGATTTCCCCCTACTTTGGGTGCACTGCAGTGATGTCATGTGTATCCAGAGCAGGAGGTAGCAGCAGGGGCATGACGGTGGAGAAGTAAGCATTCAGGTTGCCCATCTTATTTCTTGCCTATATCAACAGTTTGGTGATAAACAGTGGCGTGACTATCGTAGAGGCAGCGGAGGCGGCTGCCACAGGGCCCGGGCCATTAGGGGGCCCGGTGACAGCCGCTACCGCTGTGTTTTTTTTTTAAAATACGCCGTTACAGGCCCTATTCACTTGCCGATCCTGGCTGGGCCGGGATAGGCAAGTGACACCACGGGCCCCACAAAGACTATCATTATACTCGGGGGTCTTTGCAGACCCCCGAGTATAATGATCGGCGGACTGGAGAGGTAAGGGAACATAAAAAACTGTTACCTCTCCACGATCCTGCCAGGCCTCCGTCCTACTTTGTCTGACGTCTCTGACGTCACATGAACCCGGCATGCTTCCCGGGTCATGTGACGTCCGACGTCATTAAAGAAGGACGTGAGCGGCGGTCGACAGCCTAGGAGCCGGGGGACAGGTAAGCAACAGTGTTTTTTTTAAAAATGTTTTTATTCCCCTGGGTCTCCGATTATTATACTCTGGGGTCTGAAAAGACCCCAGAGTATAATAATTGTTTATGGGTGCCCACAGAGGGACATAATAGTGTGTGCAGGGGACACTATAGGGGATAATACTGTGTGCAGGGGACACTATTGGGGTTAATACTATGTGCAGGGGACACTATTGGGGTTAATACTGTATGCAGGGGCCGCTATTGGGGTTAATACTGTGTGCAGGGGACACTATTGGGGTTAATACTGTGTGCAGGGGACACTATTGGGGTTAATACTGTGTGCAGGGGCCACTATTGGGGTTGATACTGTGTGCAGGGGACACTATTGGGGATAATACTGTGTGCAGGGGACACTATTGGGGATAATACTGTGTGCAGGGGACACTATTGGGGATAATACTGTTTGCAGGGGACACTATTGGGGATAATACTGTGTGCAGGGGACACTATGGAGGATAATACTGTGTGCAGGGGACACTATTGGGGATAATACTGTTTGCAGGGGACACTATTGGGGATAATACTGTGTGCAGGGGCCACTATGGGGGATAATACTGTGTGCAGGGGACACTATGGAGGATAATACTGTGTGCAGGGGACACTATTGGGGATAATACTGTTTGCAGGGGACACTATTGGGGATAATACTGTGTGCAGGGGACACTATGGAGGATAATACTGTGTGCAGGGGACACTATTGGGGATAATACTGTTTGCAGGGGACACTATTGGGGATAATACTGTGTGCAGGGGCCACTATGGGGGATAATACTGTGTGCAGGGGACACTATGGAGGATAATACTGTGTGCAGGGGACACTATTGGGGATAATACTGTGTGCAGGGGACACTATTGGGGATAATACTGTGTGAAGGGCCAGTAAGGGACATAATACTGTGTGCAGGGGCCAGTAAGGGACATAATACTGTGTGCAGGGACCAGTAAGGGACATAATACTGTGTGCAGGGACCAGTAAGGGACATAATACTGTGTGCAGGGGCCAGTAAGGGACATAATACTGTGTGCAGGGGCCAGTAAGGGACATAATACTGTGTTCAGGGGCCGCTAAGGGACATAATACTGTGTGCAGGGGCCAGTAAGGGACATAATACTGTGTGCAGGGGCCAGTAAGAGACATAATACTGTGTGCAGGGGCCAGTAAGGGACATAATACTGTGTGCAGGGGCCACTAAGGGACATAATACTGTGTGCAGGGGCCAGTAAGGGACATAATACTGTGTGCAGGGGCCACTAAGGGACATAATACTGTGTGCAGGGGCCAGTAAGGGACATAATACTGTGTGCAGGGGCCGTTAAGGGACATAATACTGTGTGCAGGGGCCAGTAAGGGACATAATACTGTGTGCAGGGGCCAGTAAGGGACATAATACTGTGTGCAGGGGCCAGTAAGGGACATAATACTGTGTGCAGGGGCCACTAAGGGACATAATACTGTGTGCAGGGGCCAGTAAGGGACATAATACTGTGTGCAGGGGCCGCTAAGGGACATAATACTGTGTGCAGGGGCCAGTAAGAGACATAATACTGTGTGCAGGGGCCACTAAGGGACATAATACTGTGTGCAGGGCTTACTAAGGGACATAATAGAGTGCGGAGGAGGGGGTCGGTCGAGGTCTTCGGCGTCAGTTGGGATGGGGGGGGCCATGTCAAAAGTTCGCCACAGGGCCCCGCCATTCCTAGATACGCCACTGGTGATAAACATTTCTAATAGAGGTGAATTGTGTGATATGCTGAATGTAGATGTGGATAAGATGTAGAGGAAATACCCTATGTGTTTCTCAATCATTCCTAGTTGTGGCGGTGCAGTGAGTCACACTCAATAAAGAAGGTTTCTATATCTGGCATCTAAAAAGACACAAGGAGTTGTCACCAGACAAATTGCTTAGAATAATGAGTTTGTGGAAAATTAGTCACACATAATTAATTTTCGGGTGTGTGCAATATTAATCTTCAAATGATATTAGCATGTATGCGGATTAAGGATTTAGATGCCAAGGTATATGTATTTTGCCTTATCTGTTTAGCAGGAGATACTAAGCAGTGGAGTATCCCTCTAGTTTTCATTCATTTGCACATAAAAAATTACAGTATTGATGATGTATATGACTCATTTTCTGATATTTTTCTCTTTAGATAATCAGTGGATGAATAAGAGCTGCTAATATAGAATTATTTATATCAACACATCTGCGTAATAAGGTTATATGACTGTAAGTAGGTTAATTCAGAAATTGATCATACATAAATGCAACGTGCTATGGGTGTGGGCATTTGTACAAACTTCCAAGAAATGTATCTTAGTGTTTTTTAATACAATCAAAGATAAGATTTCATTAAAGGGGTTTTAGGGTAAGTACAGACAATGCAGAAATTCCATAACATATCTGCAATGTCTAAACGTGGACTTTTAACATTGTCCACGTCCAGACAGCAAGGATATGATAGTCTGCAGCACTAGTCTTCTTCCATATATCAGAACATACCAAGAAATTCAGTGAGACCATAACAGTATGATAGGACATCCTTATATACCCAGAATTATAAAATGTACTCTCTTATCTTCCAAGAACGGTCCCACTACCTTCTCTATTTTTGCCATAAAATATCTCCTGCTGATGCTTTTTGTACCACAGATTTGGGTGCTCCTCAGGGGATAATTAAGGAGAGATATGGGGTCAAACTTTACTAAAACACTCCTTATAGGGGAACTCTGGTAGTCTCACTGTGGCTTGTTTAGTTAGTTTGGACTTTAATATTGGTAACCTATTCTTCAGATAGGTCATCAGTATCAGATCAGTCAGGATCCAATTCCAGCAGTTCACTGATTGAAGTGGCCAAGCGTGACATATTTTTACATAGTCACATAGTAAATGAGGTTGGATGAAAACACCAGTCGTTCAAGTCCAACCTATATCCCTACATTTTCCTACAGTGTTGATCCAGAGAAAGGCAAATACCCCCCATGATGGTTATGCCGATTGCCCTTTTTTATTCTAGCTGTGCCTGGTTAATGCAGTTCATCTCCATTCAAGTAAAGGACTTAGCTGCAGTACAACTCATGGCCACTAAACAACGTATAGAGCTGTGCCTGCTATCCTTGTGCTGAGACCCCTTCATTCAGCTGATCAGTAGGGGAATCAATATCAAAGTCCTGGAAAACCTCTTTAATATTTTATAGGTTCACTATTTCTGTGGTGTATCTGCGAGTAGGTCTTTAGAGGAACTGTCATGGCACCTCTCCATCCACATTATTTCTCAAGTCTCCACTGATCATGTGCAAGTAAGGAACAGCAGATTGGGAGGACCTCATTGTAACTTTGCCATGGAGTCCCCTTGCTCCCCTTCACCTTTGTCACAGAATGATCAGCCTGATGTTTCAGACACTGTGGATGTATATGGTTATATTTCAAGGGGAGAGGTGGAAACTATATTAGTGGGTTATCAACGAATATATTCTGGTCTTCTCCTAGATCAGCTGGTAGGTCTCACCCTGAGCACTTTATTTAGGAATGATATCTCACGCGCAGCCTCTACAAATGATGATTTATAGGGAACAGGTCAATCTTCTTTTGCAGTACATTTTAATTATACTGAGATTTTGGATAAGATCAGAAAATCCTTAATTAATTGTGCACATAACTACTGGGATTCATTCCATGCTTACAACACAGACACACAGTCATGTAAAAACAAGTTGCAAATCGGGGTGAAGTGACAACAAAGCAAGAACAAGCAGGAGGTAGTCTTGTATTATATGAAGTGAAGAGAGTGATAACAATATGTGTCAATGCCTTATAAACATCTGGTTTATTATATCTCTATTAAAGATGGACGAACCTCCCAAGATTCCGTTTGCTTTGGGGTCGGGTGTCTAGGGTGGCTCGCGTCCCTGACAAACCAAAAATGTTATTATTATGCTATGGGGTCTCTTCAGTGCCATTATGAGCATGGGGTCACCATTGAGACCTACTTTTAGGTCTGAAGAGTTTATTTTACTTAAAGGAATACATTATGCTGTAATATTATACTGTATGCTTTGTTATATACATTATATAGTAAAATATGTACATTTGGTGCAGTTTTATCCATTTTGGATCCATTCATCACTGCACCAAACTATCATGTATAGTTCTGGTCTAAAGATACTGCACTCCTGGATTAAGAACTCCATATATTAATCCATGACCCTTTGATTAGTTTTTTTGGAAATACTTTAATGGGCTACTTGGTCTGTTTATCTTACTGGGCCCCAATAATGTAGAGGTTATAGGGTTTGGGGTAATTGGTTTGTATTGCCATAGCATCCAGTGCTGCATGGATTATTTATCACAAGGCCAAAGGCTGAGGCACCTAATGCATTGGTATATAGTGTTTTTTACCAGCACTCTGGTGTTTTTTTCATCTACGAGTCCGTCTGTAATTCACATTGTCTAAATAGTGTTGATATTAATTTTCTGACCAAGTAGTATAGTCCCAGTTTGATTATTCGTAGTAACTAGAGATGAGTGTAACACTAAAATGTCCAAGGTTCGAAATCCGATTTGAACAGCCGCACACTGTTCGACTGTTCGAACGGATTTCAAACCCCATTATAGTCTATGGGGGGAAATGCTCGTTTCAGGGGTACGCAAAATTCGATAAAATCATACTTACCAAGTCCACAAGTGACGGTCGGGCTGGATTCTGCTTGAAGTCTTCTCCCGGGTCCCCGCATCTTCTTCCGAGTGGAATTCACAGAGCCGACTGTGTATTCGCATGTATGCGCGGGCATGCCGAAGGCCTAGGCAGAGTGAATTCCACCCGGAAGAAGACGTGGGGACGCAGCGCGGAGAAGACTTCGGAAAGGTAAGAGAAGAACCAGCGTTGATTGGCAGAATGTATAGCATTCTGCCATTCAACGCTGGTTCTGCATCGAACCTTAAACTTCAAACAGCTAGTAGTGTTCGATCGAGTACGAGTATTTAGAATACCGTAGTATTCGATCGAACACCTACTCGATCGAACACTACTCGCTCATCTCTAGTAGTAACATATAACTGACTCTGAGTCTCTGAATTATACATCTGCTATGTGAACTGGAACATAGAGAGACTGGCCCATATTTACTATTGTTGTTACAATTAGACACTGGTGTAAATTTGCTGCATCTTTGGCACATCTCAGCACAATCCAGTTTGAGCTAGACTTGTTAGACATGTGGGCGTGGCTTCTCAGGAAAAGGAGGTATGGCTTAGATGTGCTAATAGTTGAAAATACATTCAAGATTGGCATTTTTATATGTAGCTGCTCCAAATCCAGACTCTGTTTACTACTGGTGATGTCTCAGGCTCCTGCGCCCTTGTGTAGAATCTATACCAGGCCCCCCAACTACAGTGTATCAATTACAGTACTGGTGTCCTCATATTAGGAAGAAACAGCTTATGACGCCCTAACTACTTTACTGCACCATTTGCACCCCCTCTAGTTATTCCCCCGCACTCTGGAAATCATGCAGATAGAACTACAAATCTGGTCTTTAAGAAGATCTAGCACTAGGAGAAAACATATTGCAAAAATTGCGAACTGAGATGGATTGTACTCTCGTCCCCGAGTCACTTTGCACTCGAGTATTACCTGTTTATATTTACTTGACATTTCTTTCCCTTCTCTTTATGACTGTTCAAGAGCAGATAATTATTTCAGTAACAGCTCATAAAGTTTTTATTCATTCACCTTCAATATGTCTTACAATAACACATCTGAATGGGTATAGTAAATTGCAGCCAGCGCATGAAATGGTTAATTTCTTGGCATGGAAATCAATTTGGCCGACAGAGAGACAGCCTCAATAAAGAAACAGTAGCTGCCATGTCATAGATTAAGTAAAACCAAATGAGCTTTGATTGCCGCAACTTTCTAACAGCTTAGTGATTTAAGAGCAGCGTTTAATGCATCTCAGCCTCCCCTTCCAGCCATGTGAGTCAACTCTGCAGATCAAGTAAAAAACAACTCGTAAAAAACAAACGCTGTAAAACTTTAAAGCAATTATCTTGTAGTGAGATTGTAAAGCGTAAAGGCTTCTTCGAGCGTAAATGTTGTAATTCGCTCATATATTTTGCGGAACGTTCCAGTATTATGTGACCTTTAAGAGCATTTCTTTCATTTTTGGAGACTTTATTGGAATAATACATTTAAGTTGGTACTCAGGCTCTTGACCACGGCAGCAATAAATTTTAAAGACATTTATAAGATGTTCCAAAGATTCGTGGTCTATAAGTAGAACTATAAGTTTAACTTAATATTTTTTCCTATACAGTTAAAACCATTGATCTTCAGAATATTTATTTTCTGCCTTATGTATGCAGACTAGCAGGTTACTCTGAAGAATATAGTGTTCTAATGCTTATTTAAGGGGGTGTCATGAGGATAGGCCCTTCATATCTGACTGATGGGGGGCTGACAGAAAACCCACTCATGGATCATGTGTGGATCATGTATGACTGGAAGCGGATAGCATTGGTGTCCATAGTCGTAGAGCTTCAATAACAGTGTCCAGCCTCTATACAGAGTACTAAGCTATCTGCTATATGCACCATATAGTACAGGCCTCAGCAACCCTGAACATCTAATCCATGTGAGAATTGGATATTGATCCTCCATCAATCAGAAATGTATTGTCTATCCTAGGGATAGGCCTAGGGATAGGCCATAAAAACACCCTTTAAGTTGGGGCAGTACAATTTCCAGAAGTACAAGCTTTCTGAAATTTCCCCACTGTGGGACTATTAAAGGATTATCTCTTATACCATCTATTAGCTTCTCAATTCTATGTCAGAATTGTACCCCATAATTTTGGCATAATTTGGCCACTCTCCCTTTTCCTGCTAAGACTGGGTTCTCACCTGCACCTGACCTCCGCTCAAGAAGTATTTTCCACATTCCACTTTAAAAATGCAGAATGAAAGGACTTTACTCTCCACATTTTACCTCATCGGATGGAAACCTGGCGGACTACATTATAGTCTATGGGGATCTGCTTTTCAAGTGGATTATCTTTCCATTATTCGGGTTCCCAAGCGGACCCAAAGAACGGAAACTCTAGGTACAGGTGTGAACCTAGAGTAAGCCATGTCCGCTTGTCTAGCAAATTGCACCAAGATGCCCCAAGAATTGTCAAAATATACAACAGAAATCTAGCAGAATTATAATAGTAAATGTGGACTACCGTGTTTGTGGCATATGTTTGGCAGCACTCTTCTTAGGGATGACCTAACATCAAGTGAACCTAGCCTTGGTAATGTATACAAATCTGCATTTATAGACATAAGTGTTCAATGGACCATCTCCACAGACTCACAATAATTTCTTAATATAATTTCTCCAGAAATAGTTTCTGACATTAAAAGTGGGCATACACATTAGATAAAAATAGGTTGATGGTTAGGCAGATGTTAAATGAACCATCATCTGGTGAGCAATTGTCTTGCAGATGCAGCCATATACATTTTATCCCATTACGGTTGTTCTAACTCACCATAAACATTCAGTTATAGTGTAAGAAACAAAAAAATCTTTCTGAAAATGTATTTTCAAAGAAATATTGTTCAGCAATGAAAAATCTCCCTTTTTCAATGAAAATCGAAAAAAATTGACATGTGGTTGACTTGTCTTCAGACGATGATAATTTGTATGTGTATTCCAGAAAAGTGGTGCAACTTGGGAGGAATCTTGGAAAAAGGAGTGAGAGGTTTTGATAATAAAGGATGTTAGTCTTAGGTCATTTTCCGAATGGAGTCATCAGATTGGGTGGTAGACAATAAGGATTCTTGAGGTTTCCATGGTAAGGAAAGGGTGGATTCTGAAGATGTTTTTGAGGTGCAGGTGACAAGAGTATTCAAATGATTTGGTATAGAGGATAAAGAAAAGGTCTGAGGCGAACATAACCCCAAGACTGCAGATGCACTGCCTTGATGTTATGATAAGACAGCAGACTTTTTTTTTGCCCTCCTATGGGTCAACATTACAGGGTAACATGTAAAATCAAATGCAGGTACAACATGTCCTTTTTAGGCCTTACAAATTATGTTACTATGTTTGAAAAAAAAAACAAAGTTGTAAGTCATGAGCCTGGTAAAAACCTTCATGGTTCCATCATAGACAAGTATATGAAGCCTGATAGAAGTTATTTTATTAGCCTTGGAGTCATGGGTAATAACACATTGCTCTATGTTATTTGACTATGTTGAAGAATCATTTAGCTCCAAATAATGTTCCTTTGAACATGAGGAGATTTGTGAAAACAAGATGAAAGAAAAAGTTGAGGGATGAGAGGAACATAGAAGTAAACATTGTGTACTTTACTGTCTTGCACAATATTTAGAATGACGAGGAACTGGTAGCTTGTAACATGACAAACCAACTATCCGGGTCAAAAGAAGGCCTGTGAAGGCCCTAGGCAAAACATTTGCAGCACATGAGAGACAATGAAAATAGTTAGGAAAATGGCTTCTTCTTCTTTCAAGCTTTAAAAAACAGCCTCAAAATCCATTCAGGTATTTGGAGAGTTTTTTAGCACATATTTTTCAGTGTCCCAAGGAGTTCAATGGGAGTTTCTGCCTCAAAATATTACAGGATGCTTTGCTGAAAAAACACTAAAAAAAAGTAGGTTTATTCCTGCTCAATGGCTTTTATGGAGATGTTTTAGATGTAGAAAAATACCAAAAAAGCATGGTGAACATTCTCTGAATCAGCTCATCCAGCTGACAGAACCTGTAAACAGGGTAAATGGCCAGAAGTATCTTTGCTCCTGTTAAGCAAAGTGATTAAAGAGTTGTACACGGTAGCGGTGGTGCGAGAACTGCAGAGGAGGGGTCACCAGTAGAGATGGGCAAATTGGATCATACTGAGCTAGGTTCTACCTGAATATTCCAAATACAAAGCCTATGTCAAAAGACAGAAATCACCAAAAAATTACTAAAATATAAAATATTTATTGAAGTATAATAAAAAATACACAAATATCAAGAAGTAACAAACAATAATATATAAGACAGGGGGCCTGTCATAGTAGTTTGTTCTGTTGTCTGAAATTTACCTTGAGTGCCTTTTTTTTTGCATATTTTTCCTGTTTTTCAAATTCAAAGCCTGAATTAATGGAGATTTGTTTCAGATTAACTAAAATGGACACCACATTATACTTTGGTGTCCAGAGGAGGTGAAAAAATAAAAATAATTCATACTCACATTTATATTACCATTTTAGGGCCTCCTCTTGGCGTCCAGAGCTATCCTGGTGATGTACAGCACTCTTCTGTTATGTCATCAGCTGGGGCTCAGAGATGAGAGTACAATAATGTCACTTTTTACTTTGGCTTAATGCCCTAAGGATGTACTTGCCTTAGGGAGCTAGAAATTGGATAAATAGGTTCATATGAGCTCTAAGGCCTTGTTCACATCTGCGTTGGTATTCTGTCTGGGGAGAGTCCCAGGACCCCCCGAACGGAATACCGAATGCAACAGCAAGCGGTGTGCCAGTGAAAGCACAAGGACCATAGACTATAATGGGGTCCGTGTGTTTGCCGCCAGATCTCTGCAGGGATCATGTGGACAGGAAAGTAGCTCACCATCTACTTTCCTGCCCGCAGATGTGAACCAAGCATAAGAGTATTCTGTTTTAAGCCAATTTAAGGTGAGGTTCGTACCAAACTTGTTCAACCCAAAATGACTCAGTAACCCAAATTGCTGAACCCAAACCCGAAACGATTCTCGAGAGATTCGCCCATCTCTAGTCATCAGTATCCAAAACACAACAGATATTAAGGATTAAATGGACAACAATCTTTGAACATTGCATAGTTTATATATAAAATTATTTTATATTATATTTTCTAAATAAATAGTCTCACTTATAAATATACTGTAAAAATAGTTTAAAGCTGAAGACAGAAATATGGAGGATTCAGAGTCGAGGTCTTCATGCGTTCCTTGCTAGTGCAATGTCTGCACACAATTTGCTCCTCATTAAATTGGTATAACTTCTTGAAGCAAGTATACAGTCATGACCTCTAAAACGGTTTGTACGTAAGGGTCTATAAATGATGATTTTCTTTACTGCTTTATACTTGGCTGCTCTTTAGCTCAGCTCCATTAGGGCAGAGCTGTGATCTGTGGCACATAAGTGCTATTGTTGCATCTGTCAAAGTTGCTCTTTTTATTTATTCATCTTCCATAACTCAATAAAAAGCTATTAAAACTTATACCACATGTACCACAGACTGTAACTATACTACTGTATAAATAGCACTGAAACTAAAACTATAAGTCATCTTGTAAAAAACAAGCCCTCATACAACTTTGTGAATAGAAAAGTAAAAATGTTATGGATCTTTGTACCTCCTTTTGATATAGTTTTTTTTTGTACCAGTATAAAACATTTGTCTGCTATAAACCCTCTCAAACTATGGAAATCCCCAGATTCTGACAGAATAACCAACAGCAATTATATGTAAAAAATAAAAAAAAATAATCTTTTTTTTAATTTTTTTAACAAAATCGCTAAGGATGGAAAATTCTTTTCTGAAATGTTAACTTCTACTATTGTCACTCTTCCAAAACTTGCCAAATCTAATACCTCTCCTGCTAAATTCCATGATATTTTCATCCATAACATTGAACTTAACATCTAACCAAAAATACTTACCAGTCGCTTAAAAAGGACCTTTGACCTCCCGGGGCACATGCGGTGTAATATACCACTAGAAAGCAGACAGTGTGCTGAATTAAGCGTACTATCGGCTTTCCAATTCTGTGCCCCCGCTGAAGAGCTATCGGTGCTGTTTCTGTAGCTCTTCAGTATCAGAAGGGTGTTTCTGTCAGTCAGGAATGCCCCTCCTCACTGTAGCATCTATTGCACTGTAATGTGAGAGGTTGGCATTCCTTACCACCCAGAGATAACGTTGAGCGGTGAGGAACGCCTCCCCAGTACTCGTCTATGGACCAGCACTATCAGCAGAGGGAGGGGGCGTCCCTCACCGCTCAGCGTCATCACTGGGTGGTAAGCAACGCCCCTCTCACAGTACAGCACAATAGACGCTACTATGAAGAAGGGCGTTCCTTACTGTCAGAAACACCCTTCTGACAGTGAAGAGCTTTGATACCGGCACCGATAGCTCTTCACTGGGGGCACACAACGGGAAAGCCGACAATGCACTGAATTCAGCACACTGTCGGCTTTCTAGCAGTGTATTACACCACATGTAATCCAGGAGGTGAAAGGTCCTCTTTAGTGGATTTATATAGCTATTATCAGCTATAATTTTGTCACTTGGAGTTTTGGAGTTGAGCTGCAATAATAGCGCCCCTGTCACTATAAATGCATGGAGCTATCTGCTTAGACGAGTGGATTGATTTATCATGAATCGGGTTCAACCCAAATATTCTAAATTGCTTGATTGTTGATGAAACCAAAGAAATACCTGTTTGTCTTGAACGAACTAAAATATAACTATAGGTAATCATATAATCATAACCATATGCATTGCATGGGGAAAATATAGAAGAGACACGTATCTTGTAATTCTGGCGCCTCCCGACAGCTATGCAGCCAATTCTCAATAGAAGGTGGACTCCTTACAGTACTGTTGTCATATACAATATATAAGATGCTGAAAGCATGAACATGAGGCATTGTTGTGATGGTGGATGTAGGGATGGTTCTGTGATTCATCTCACTGCATGATACAGAGAGCATGGAGCTGACAAACTGTAATAGAGCTAGAGAATCTTAGGAATAACAGAGTTTTGTCAGATTTAATCAATAACATGCAGAATAGTGATAGAAATCATAGATAGGTTGGGGTCACTGTCACTCATGTTGACATAACTACCACCACTCAGCCAGACATGTCCTGTAGCCCTGTCCATCATATCATTCCATGCTTCACTGTCACTCATGTTGCCAGGGCTACCCCCACTCAGCCAGACATGTCCTGTGGCCTAGTCCATCATATCATTCCATGTCACAATGCCACTCATGTTGCCAGGGCTACCACTGATCAGCCACACATGTCCTGTGGCCTAGTCCATCACAATCCACTATACCACACTGTTGGTGTCACAGTATTGGCATCAAAAGAAAAATCCATTTTGTTTTACTGTGTTTGCCGTAGAGAGCTAGAAATAGGATAGATAGAGTCCTAAGAGCCCTGACAGTGTTATAAACTGTTTTGTTTTAATGTTTTAAGCCAATTTAAGTTGTGACTTGTACCAAACTTGTTCGACCCAAAACAAATCTGGGGCCCAAGACACCTGAAACAAAACAAATCTCGAGTGGTTTGCCCATCTCTACCTATAAGAATACCACATATCACGTGCTTTACCAGAGAACTCTTCTCAAATGCATCTATGGAATATCAGAAGATTATTAGCAATAGAGCTTAAATTTGTAAGGCCTTTCTTGTTCTGACTAACAAATCCAGTTCTTCTAACCCTGCCCTGATTTACTATGTGGTAATTTCAGATGTGACAAACACTAAAAGGCATGTCTGAAAATTATATGAAGCATTCACCGTGCTAAGCTCATATAAATGCTAATTGCTAATTAATTTGGATTCCCTCCCTGAGATATCATTTTACGTTATTTTAATTAACCATCCAGTATTATGTAAACAGGGAATTAACATGGCCCGGATTTAGTCTGTTCCCTACTCCGACATTTTCCTTTGAAGTTCAATTCCACATTTCAGGTACATGGTAAAAAATAGTTTTAGTAATACTAATACATTTCTTACGTTGTATTCACACTGAGTTTATAGAGTATGTTGGGTGTATAAGCCAGGAAATCTCTCAGCATATATGTCAAACATATCCATACGAAGAGTGTCACTTTGGCCTCCATCAGGTTATAAGCTGTTCTAACGGCAACTGTCTGCCTACTTTTTTTTTTCATGGGGGACCCCATGTGAATTTACACCTTTAACTTGGAAACCAGAGGGAGTACAAAAGGGATGTTAGAAAAGGGGATGTCATATGTAGAGGCCATGGTAGCAGGGGCAAATTATTTTATCTACATAAGGTAATGAGTTTCAAAGTTGAACCAGCACCTTCTTCAGGACCCTAGAAACTGGTAGAGAAATGCTCCTGTAGAGAAATAGAGGGCTGAGACAACAGAGGCATCTGTCCGTGGTATGTCTTGAGGAGTCTTCCTGACATATATCATTTCTTTTATATTTTAGAATCACATTCTTGAATCAAAATTTTGTTTTGATTTTTTTATATATACATTAGTGAAAGTGCTTTTTTTCTGAAGCAGAGCTCTATACTGCTGCACAGGCATATGTATAAAAAATAACATGCTGACTACCTAGAGTCAACAGTAGAGGAAGCCTAGGAGCGGCCTAGTATCCTAAGAGCTAGCTGCATACTGTTATTGTTACCTTTGTCAAAAATTCTAAATTAATGTAAATAAAATTACATTTTTAATTATTATTTTCTAATAATTTCAATGATATTGTATATGTCTTACAAACTATCACTTTACATTTTACCATAACTTAATATTTTAACCAATGGTGCCGAGCAGATGGTCCAAGCATCACAGTCTGTCAGTAAAGATTACTCTGTTTTGTCAGTCCCTTATTGCCTGCTAACCGTAAGTTGCTAAAGAGTGGGACAGGGCAATGCAGGATCATGAAGTTGCAAAAATAAAAATTTGCGACTGTATCTGGCACCATCATGGAGTCGCTCTGACTTGCTCTATTATAGGGGAAAAGTGTGGTTCTGCTCATATACATTGAAGGTCAGGAAAAGGGGTGCCCAAAACACACAAAATTACACAAACTTGATGCAATTCTTTCTCCTTCTGGATACATTTTGTCAATAGGAAGGCAGACATACCATGTAACTGACCCTCTGAGTCAGAGACCATATGGGCCCCTTCACACAGAGGATACTCTGGCTGATTCGGAACATGTAAACGTTCCGAATCAGTAGCGTTTAAAGCAGGTCCCATTGCTTTCTATGGGAGCCGGCATACGTGCTCTCCCCATAGAAATGAATGGGCTGCTTTTTCCCATTCATCTCTATGGGGAGCGCGCGTATGCCGGCTCCCATAGCAAGCAATGGGACCTGCTTTAAATGCTGCTGATTCGGAACGTTTACATGTTCCGAATCAGCCAGAGTATCCACCGTGTGAAGGGGTCCTAAGGCTATAATTGGTCTGAATCCTAAACTTAAGCAATATTTTTTAGAACTTGATGTTCACAAGTTTGAGTTTTCGTTGCTCTCGGTAAACATTGTCCTAGGCTGTGATCAGAAGAAAGTTTCAAGTATCCATCCAAAATCTCCTCAATATATGAATACATGAGTCAATCCTATGTACCAGGAGTCAGTGCAGTTGCATTTATGTAATTGGGCCAATCATGTCATAGTCTTATCATTTTCCTGCATCTCCATTCCTTTATATTGCAAATATTTTTCATGTTCAGTCAGGTTAATGAGTGGTTAAAAGATCATGATCATGTCTGCCTATTGCAGAACTCTAAACTCCATATGGGAGGTGTGCAATATGTTATGTACTATATAAAGAGGTAGAAATGATATTACACTGAAAAGTGATATCATTTTACAATACCTCAAATACATTCTGGCAACAGAGATCAGCGCAGGAACAGGAAACCCAAATATGTTCTCCTCTATTACGAGTCACATGTAACCTCCTGTCAATGTAAGAGAGAATAGATGTGTCAGAAGCCATTTTACTATTGGGTCACCACCACTAAACTAACCACTGTTCCAAGGGGTTATTTAGAGTTTTGGATTGAGGTTTCTTGTATCCACCTGAAGAAATGAATGTAAGTGCCCACAATATCATCAATAAAGTCATCTGTTATTTGTCAACCAGCAAGAAATAAACCTAAGTGACATATGATAGGTTGAAGTCATCCCATTATCGTGCCAGAGCCTGAGGACACCAGAGGATAACTTGGTACTCTTACAATCCTGCCTGACACTAATTATCTAGATCCTAAGGGTAATATTTTGTGTCAGCCTACTTTGGGAAATAAAAATTCACCTTCAAGAATAACTTATTTACTAGATGCTAGACTCTATTCCATATGAGCCCAGAAGCTGCTACAAGGTGACAAATACTTCCGAGACTATACTTTTACATTACTAAAATTGATTATGAAACTCAGACTTAACTGGGCATTGACAATTATCTGAATTTTAAAAAATCTTATTTCTGTAAATGTAGCTGAATATACAGACCATGTCACTGAACTGCCCGGACATATAACTGGATCTTTGTTACCTTGGCATCTCATTATCCTTTCAATTGCTCTAGAGAGCAATTTCCACAAATTAGTAAGTTCAGGACTGCCAGTCGCATATATTTAGTCCCGTGAGGGCATTTAGTAACATTGCAAAAGGTCAATTGTGCAGTCACATCGAGCCACTGACTACTTCTCTTTAAAAATTAGGTTAGTTGTTGATGAACTGATAAAATGAAATATCTGCTTGGTTTGTGTAGATGAATACATACGTAATGTAAAGGTTATATAGATGTGGGATAATGTAAGAAACTTGCACATTTAAATAGATTTGTTTGCAGAGGGTATGTATATTTTGTCATGTCTGAATTTCTTCATACATTATGTTGCAAATTCTGCTAGCAATTTATGTACAATGATATTAATAACAATATTCATAAAGCAACAGGAAATATGCAAGAGGCATCAGGAAAATAAGTGCCATTGGACAGACAGAAGGAGGAGGAACATTTCCAGCACCTCTAAGCTTCATAGGTGAAAAAGGGAGGCTGTCAGAGAATGGGAAGGTGCTGTCTATGTCGTGTTACGCCGAACAACTGCCATGATTATTGAGCAGAGAAGTCACACAAACCTCCGGCCCTCCTCTCAATGAGTTTCTGCAGAGTGCCATGCTTGGGTGCAGACCCTACTACCCCCAAACCTCAGGCTCTCCTCTCAATGAGTTGCTGCAGAGTGCCATGCTGGGGTGCAGACCCTACTACCCCCAAACTTCAGGTCCTCCTCTCAATGAGATGCTGCAGAGTGCCATGCTTGGGTGAAGACTCTACTACCCCCAAACCTTAGGCTCTCCTCTCAATGTGTTGCTGCAGAGTGCCTTGCTGGGGTGAAGATCCTACTACTCCCAAACCTCAGGCCCTCTTCTCAAAGGGTTGCTGCAGAGTGCCATGCTGGGGTGCAGTAGATAAGAGAGGAAGCCATTTTAGGGGAAAAGGATTAAAGGGTAACCATGTCTGGGACCAAGAATGAGAAGAAGTGCCATGTTGAGAACCTTGAATGAGAGGGCAGCCATCGAACCCATCTTAAACTGGAAAAGTAGTAGTAACTAAGGAGGCTGAGAAAAGAGTACGCCACCTATTGTTACGTGTTTGGGTGACCTGTATATAGTACCATGGTTGCTTTTAGTCCTAGTCTATATATGGTTTTGTGAGATATATTATTTGATGCCAAACATAAACATATCATTTTGGGGTTTATCATCATTAGCATTTTTGCTGGCTGTACGTATTTGCTGTATCCTATAAACATTTTAACATGAATTTTGTGCACTTGTTTGTTTGAGAGGACCATGCCATAAAAGACAATTTGTCTGTGCAAAAAAGGGTGGTCAGCTCATAGGTTTTCCATTATGATGAAGGTTGATGATATTCACAAATCTAAAAGATGCATCAGGGTGTGTTTGCACTTGGGTGTCGGCAAGAAATATGAGATTAAATATAGTTAATACATATTCAAATCTCCACATGGTCTCCATTCTGATCACGTTAATGTACAGTGCATAGAATTTACCAGAGTCTCTCCATGCTTACTTTGTAAAGCTTGTAATAAATGAACAGCCATTGACCTACTCCCAGGAATGATGCTTTGGCCATGGTGGCATTTGCAGTACAATAGAATGCTGCTTCTTCTTGCCCCCTCTATAAGAAAAGTAAGGGATCAATGACATTGCTTCAGATTTATATATTCTTGTTTTTGTGGACATATAAGAAAATACTGTATTTCCTTACTATGTAATCCTTGACCAGCTCTTATATGATTGTACATAAGAAATTCAAAGATCTAGGTAGCCTTTGCTAAAGATAAGCTTTACTTTTACTAGTTCATGAAGGTAAAGTCACCTAAGATTTTGAGTTACACCTTTATGATCAAATATGTTGATGTTACTTGCCAAAGTGACCCTGCTCCTTAAATTTGGATTTCTGATGGAGAATAATTTAATAATTATATTACTTATAGATAATTCTCTATTTTATGTTAGGGGCTTATGTCTACTAGCCAAATGCAATTCTCTGAGCAAGGTTAATAATAAATAATAAGGTTTGCAAGACATCTTTGGTTTCTCACTTTTGTAGACACCCCACTCACATTTTCCTCCCCAGTCACCAACACAAAGGGGAAGATGTATAAAGCTTGTAGCTAGTGTGGATTTCAGGATTCATTTACACCAGTAAACTGGTGGAAACGATGATAAATCTAGTGCAACTGCCATGCCCTGTCCTCTTTCATTAAAGTGGTGCAGGTTGTACAAAAGTGAAAAAAGACGCAAATTTTTGTGCAGAAACTCGATTTATTCAAAAATGGCTATTTTAGTCATGTCTTGTTCGCCTCAAAACTGGCACACAAAGAATAATACATCTAATAATAATAATACATAATAAATTCTCCATCCTACTGTTGCCCCAATTATAAGAATGACATAAAAATCCCTAGTTAATTTAATAATGTTCTTGTGTTTCTGAATTAATAACACATTCTATGTGTTGGGCAATTGGCATAAGCCTCATGGGTTTTTTTTTTTGCTTTCCCCTGGATCAACACTGTAGGGGACTGTAGGGTTATAGGTTGGACTTGATGGACTGATGTCTTTATCTAATCTCATCTACTATGGAACTATATGTAACTATGTGCCCCTTCAATCAATAAAGACCCTATAGGTTCCTTTAATTAATAGTACCCCTCAATTAATAATAATGCTGTTTGTGTGCCCCTAATTAATAATGTCCCCTTTGTATCCCCCTAAATCAATAAGGCCTCTTAAATTGATACTGCCCAATTCTCCAACGAATAATGTTCTCTTTTGTACATGTACTTGTATTATCTAAGCCACTAATGCATGCTCCTTTATATAAATATTGCTCCTTAATGCCCACTTGTATTTATAATATCTCTTATTATGGTATTAATACTGCCCTTATATTATTAAGGTCCTTTATATTTATATTGCCCCCATTTTTTTTTTATAAATACTGCTCCCTTGTAGTAATACCCACTAATGCCCCCTTGCATTACTTTTGCCTTCTAATATCCCTTCATATTAATATTGCCCCAATGCCCTATATAGACATTACCCAAAATATTCATACAGCCTCCAAATGCCCTTGTATTAAATTGTCCCCTAAATGCACCAACCTCTGATCCCCTGTACAAAATCTCTGCCACTTCTTGCTTTCTTGTAGAGTCCATTCACACGGAGGAAAACGGTGAGGAATTTGCTGTGGAATTTCAGCGCTGAAAAGAAAAGCCTCCCATTGACTTCAATGGATTCCTTTTTCTGCTAGGCTATTCATTCAAGTCAATGGAAGGCTTTTTTTAGCGCTGAAATTCCACACCAAATTCCTCACCATTTTCAGCTGTGTGAATGGACCCGTAAGTTGCAAAACACTTCAGGCCTTTGGCCTACAAAGCACCGTGACCACAGATAAAGGCCTCTGCGTCCTGGCTGTGAAGGTGCAATGCAGTGATGTTATTGCACCTGCCTGTGTCAGGGCGCAGATGCCTTAGCTGTGGTCAGGGCGCCATTGAAGGCCGCAGATCTGAGGTGGCTACAAGTTATGGAATAGTAGAGTCGGAAGCCAAAGGTTTCCTTCTCTACCATATATTTCAACTGTATCAGTGTCCTGCAGACACCTCCGGCATGAATACTTTTACATAATATTAATTAATTTGTTAATATTGAGGATATATTTATACAGTTTCTCTGCCAAACCAAGTAGTGAAAGAAAAACAGAAAAACGTGTGATCGGTTACAGTGTACATTAAGTTTAAGTTGCAGTTAATGTGTGAAGCTTTTTCCATGGAATAACAAATGATCCCTGCCAGGGACTAAATTGTAGCATATCACCTTCCGAATGAAATCTCCAATTATTTACTTTCCGGACCGTACAGATGTCCTGAGTTTACCTAACGCTCAATACGTATCACAGTTTAGACTATGTTTCTAGGGCCTCATTTATACTGGATTTATACGCTATTGCTATTTGTGGTGTGTGTGATTAGTTTGTTTTTTCTTTTTTTTTTATTTCTTGACATTCTAGTCAAGCTCTGATCTTAATGGGACTCAATTAGTATCCGTTTCCAGTCAAGTATGCCTATTAAATACAGTAAAACTTATTTAAGAAGCTACCACAATGTGTTTTTTGGGAGTAGAAGCAATTTTAGGAGAATCAAAGAGCCAGCATGAAATCACCCCAATTCTTGTTTGTGTGATTTATAATGAACAAATAATCTAGCTGTGTATCAAAGAAGAACTAGAGTCTAGGCAAGTCTTCCTAAAACCAGACCTAAGAAGGAAAGGTAGGAAATTGTCAGACTATAAGAAAGTCTTGGTATAGAGACATATATATTGCTTCTCTTTATTATAGGGATATAGAGATGATATAAGTTTAATGACACACTAATACCATTGTAAACCATAGTGACCTTTACCTAGCTAAACAATATGGCACTAGGGTTGAGCGATTGGGATCGGAAAATTGGATTCCAATCAGCGATCGAGTAAATTTCACGATCGGGATTGGATGGAAAATGATCGGAAATCGGATTTTAAAATCGATCCTGAAATCTCAAGATCGGCTCAACCCTATATGGCACATAAGCAGCATCAGTATTCCTTCCTCTACTTCAATCAGCTTTGTATGCTTCATTAGGAATATTGCATTGGCAAATTGGAGGTTTTGGCCACTATCGATGAAATGGTATTAACTATGGTGGGTGCAGGTTTAATCTTCATACATGGAAAGGGTATTCTAGTTTCCTCAATGTGAGCTTATTTGTGCTATAAAGGGAAGTTACACAATGTTCTAACACTCTGTATGTACAATGAAACATACTAGCACATTAAGTAACTGTGCACACCCATAGTTGATTTAAATCACATTAAAACTTTGTTGACCTATGAAAAGGCTACATCAAAGGGTTTACCCAGTAAATATGGATTTTATTTGAGCTGCTGAGTGTGGTGTATAAGGGTAGGTGTTGGAAACAGTCCTGTACAGCTGATCGGTGTGGGGGCCTCCATGTTGCTCCCTACAGCTCAGACATTTATGATCTATTCTATGGATAGGTCATAAAATCCATTAAAACCAGATATGAACAAGGGCCCCATGGTGAGTATGATGGTCCCACCGCTGTACAAATACGATGCAAACCACAGCAACAATAGAAAGAAAAAGTATATAAATACCCAATAGCTCAGAAATGAGATCCCTATCCCAATACATATAGTTATACCTGGTAAAATAAATGCCATAAAAACAGGATACTGAAGCCAGGAAAAGTTATTATGTGACGTTCAAAAGAAAAATACCCAGAGCAATGGAAAAGCATAAAAAAAAGATAAAGTATTCATGACCTGAGGAAGCTACAGATGCCATCATAATAATACCTAAGCATTGTCATCCAAAAGTGGTCTTCTTGGGAAAGGGTGGTCTGTTCATAGTATATTGTCACAGGATGGTTAGAGTCTATACTATAGGCAATGTGTAATATATATTTCATGTGGAATGTATTCTCTAACCTGTTATATACATCAATGTGTAGTTGGCTGATTAGGGTCTAGTGTGTTAGCACATTGTATGCAAATACCTCTAACTAGTGAGGACAATGGGTGGAGATAATCTGATCGGTGTCTCCAAGAAGATGTTGGATGGTGCATTGTCCATGTAGCTAGCAGTTAGTATGTGTTAGCCGGCCTGTGCACAGCTCTGCAGAGAGCCAGGATTTAGTTACAGGACCAAGGAGCCAAAGCTATCATTGGATTGTGACTTCTGTGGACTTATTGTTATTACGGTTGATGTGACCGCCGCCGGCTACTAACTTTGTGGATTACAATAAATTGCTGTTGTCTCCCGACCTCTTGCGTCCGTGTTGATTCAAAAGACCATCTGGAGGAAGACGTATACCTTTGCTTCGTGACAACTGGTTGGCAGCGGTGGGATCAACAGCGGACAGCGAGATGGACTACAGCAGCTCAGCGATTAATGGAGCCACAACCTCAGAATACAGGAACTGGACTATGGCAAGTCTACAAGTAAGGGCCCGGGAACTAAACCTGAGTTACCAGGGAAGAACGAAAGATCAACTGATCGAGGCACTGGAGGAGATGACCCTGCAAAGCGACCATGAGGAGGGCTGCCCCCAGGAGACAGTAGAGATACGGGAGTGGCAGGTACAGACCCAAAAGAGCAGATGGGTTGTTTTGTATGAGGAGGAATTGGCAGTGCTGGGGCTAGGAGCAACTGCAGAGCAAAGGAGTAGAGCATTACAGAGGGCTCAGGAAACGGAGAAGGAGGAACAGAGAATGGCGCATGAAAAGGAAAGAATGGCGCATGAAATGCGAATGGCTGAGATAACTACGCGGAATTATAATCAAACGTCGACCCCCAGCCCAACAGTGGGAGAACCACCATATGTCTCCCATAAACACTTCAAGACCTTTGATGAAGCGGCTGGGGATGTTGATGGATATTTTCAGGACTTCGAACACCAGTGCCACCTGATGGAAGTCCCAGAGAAGGATTGGGTCCGGTATCTGGTGGGGCACCTACGAGATGGGGCTGTGGAAGCTCTCAGAGCCATGGACCCTAGTGATCAGCGGGACTATGAGGCCATTAAAAGAGCGGTGCAGAAGTATTATGCAGTCACTCCAGAGACCTACCGAGTTCAGTTCCGCTCTTTGTCTTACAATGGGGGAAGCTCCTTCCACATGTTCGCCCACAAGTTGAAGCAAGCATGCAAGCGCTGGCTAGAAGGAGAGGAGGCTGTCACAGTCGATAAGATCCTCCAAGTCATACTTAAGGAACAGTTCTTTTCCCAGTGCCCCGCTGAGATCCGTGAGTGGGTGCTGGAACGGAACCCAGCCACAGTTGAGCAAGCTGCTTCCCTTGCAGATGAGGGCCTGACCATCAAGCCGCAGTGGAAGAGGTTGTTTGCAGAGGAGCGGAAAACTACCACAGTCCGCCAGACACCCTTCATCCAGCCACCCACCTTTCGTGCCCGGCCTCAGGATTACAATTCCCCCTCTACCCCTGCCCCAGCCCATCGGCCTCCAGCTATGAACAACCCTGTCCCTAGACAACGACCTACTGGAAGAATGCTAGAGCGCAGATGTTTTGGGTGCGGGCGGCCTGGACATTTGCAAGCTAGTTGCCCTGTTAACATGGGGGCACGGGCCACCGTGGCATCCCGGCCTATTCACTACCTGGGAACCACCCCTAGGACAGAAAGTTTGGCCCCATTTCCAGATGACTCCATGAATGACCCATCTGTTCCACCTCCAGGGGTCTATGGGATTCAGCCTTCCGCCACACATCCCGCAAACCTTCAGCGGAAGCACTTGCAGGAGGTCCTACTGGATGGCCGAACAGTTGTTGGATTCCGGGACTCGGGAGCTTTCCTAACGGTAGCGGACCCCCGAGTGGTTCGACCTGAGGCCCTAGAGGAGGGCCCTGGCCTTTCTATCGAGTTGGCAGGAGGTACTCGGAAACGTATTCCTAAAGCTACCGTGGAACTCGACTATGGTTATGGACTAAAACGATGCACAATTGGTGTGATGAGCGGGCTGCCGGCCGATGTTCTGTTAGGCAACGATGTTGGAAATCTACAATGCCACTTTGTGGGAGCAGTGACCCGAAGCCAAGCTCAGAGAGAAGCCAACATGGATCAACCGGATTTTCTGCCAGATGCCAGCCCTTCAACTCTACAACTTTACCATTCAGTACCGCCGAGGGAACCAACACCAGAACGCGGATGGGTTATCCCGGCAGGAGGACATATGAGCTATAGAGACTGATGTGCATGCCCCAATTTACCTGTGTAGGCCAATTGTGTCATGCACATGTTTTGAGAGGGGGAGGGGTTGTCACGGGATGGTTAGAGTCTATACTATAGGCAATGTGTAATATATATTTCATGTGGAATGTATTCTCTAACCTGTTATATACATCAATGTGTAGTTGGCTGATTAGGGTCTAGTGTGTTAGCACATTGTATGCAAATACCTCTAACTAGTGAGGACAATGGGTGGAGATAATCTGATCGGTGTCTCCAAGAAGATGTTGGATGGTGCATTGTCCATAGTAGACAGGGAGTCTGCTCTCCTTGGTATAGGTGAGGGGGGAAGGATCTGTGACTCAGCCCTTCCCACCCACAGATATAGGTGTAACAGTCTTAGTATATAGTTGTAGCTAGCAGTTAGTATGTGTTAGCCGGCCTGTGCACAGCTCTGCAGAGAGCCAGGATTTAGTTACAGGACCAAGGAGCCAAAGCTATCATTGGATTGTGACTTCTGTGGACTTATTGTTATTACGGTTGATGTGACCGCCGCCGGCTACTAACTTTGTGGATTACAATAAATTGCTGTTGTCTCCCGAACTCTTGCGTCCGTGTTGATTCAAAAGACCATCCGGAGAAAGACGTATAACTTTGCTCCGTGACATATATGATAGTACTGAAAATATAACTGTAACATCTCTGCCTGTTCGGGTCTCTGCGCCACCCTCTGCTCGCATGCTGCGGTGCAGGAGGCGGGTGCAGTTTGGTTCTTTGCTTATGGTTTTTGGTTGCACTGTGTGAACACGGCTCTAGTTCGGTGATTGAATTTCCCCCACACCCGTCTTCTGCCCTTGTTTGCCTCTGTTCATGAAGTAGTTAATTTGTGTGATTGACAGCCTGTCTACCTATTAACTTCAGGGCGGGTTCTTCCTCCCTATTTAAGCATGGCTCACATTCACACTGTGCTTGCTATTGCCTTGTGCGTACTTGCTTTTTTCTGTCGCTGTTATTACTTGTATTCTAATCCTTGACCTTTGGCTTTCCCTACTGCTTTGACACTGCATACTGATTTGACACTGCATTGCTGTTTCCTGACCCTTGGCTATCTGACCTCCCTTTCTTGTTGTTCGTCTTGTCTGCGTTTTGTGTATCACTTATACAGGAAGGGATCGTCTTCGAGTTGCCGCCTATTACATAGGATAGGACCTGGCAATAGTAAGGGACAGAGGGGGATTCAGTTTAGGGCTCACTGTCTCTTGTGCCCCACCCCAGGGTTTCCAGCAGCTTCTGGGGTATTGCTTTCCTAGCAATTCCATAACAATAACACAGGAAATTTGGCCTGGATAGGGGGTGCTTCTTAAAGAGATGGTCTTTTGGAGAGGTTTCCATTGCATTAGCTGACTTTCCATTTGTTTTATATCAGTGGTGAGTGTTCACTCTTACTGTATGTGATTTAGTACATTAGATGCTCACGCAGCACGTCTTCTGACATCTATAGTTAGTGTCCTTATATGTTCTGTATATCAGTTACTCATGGTTTTCTAGATCTGCGCTTACAATCTTTTATCTCATTATTTACATCTAGGTAATGTTCCTGGTACTGCAGCTCTTGTATTCTGTTCATGGATTGCCTATAAAGGCTTGATATAAAGGTGTGATGGTGAATATTGTCACTGCCTGCTTTCTATTCAGCATGAAATTAGATTTCACATCAGCACTTAGAAGCTTATTGCTGGAATTGCTTCAGTAATAATAATATATGCAGTGGTTGGAAGCCAGGGCTTTAATTTAGATAACATTGTTCACACTAACCTAATTCCTTCTGGTCATAATGGAGTAATGACAACTCTGCCTAGTCACCTTTTGAACAGATCACCAAGCAGAAGTGGTGCTATGTCTGCTCATGGAGACTACATTTGCAGACCACAGTGTTAAGTCTAACAGACCATGTATGCTCTACAACTGTAAGGGGATCTGCAAAGGCTTTCTCCCTACGGAGACATAATACCCCCTAGGAACAATGTGACTGACCTCTCAGGCTGGTTCACACCCGCGCTGTTTGCATTTGGGGATTCCGTCCCTTATTCTGCTTGAAATAAGGGATGGAAGCCAGATATTTCTCACCAAATTTTTCGGTCAGAAACCCAGCAGAACCCATTATAGTCTATGTGGTCCATGGGCTTCCACGGGTAACCACTTTTTAAGTGGGTTGAGTATCCGTTTTTCGGGTCCCCAAGCGGATTTGAAGAACGGAAATTCAAATACAGGTGTGAATCTAGCCAGCAAAACCATTACCCTGCCTTACACAGATGGGGGATAGTGACTCTGAAATATTTGTGTAGGGTCTAGGAAAGACTTTCTGGTTTGGCTTTAACCCTAAATTATAATAAGAAAAATGTACCAAAATTCTAGTGTAATTTACACCAAAAACTAACTAATCTAACCTGCTGTGGGCCCCATTTATCGAGCATTTTAGACACATTTTAGACACTTTTCCGAATTATACAAAAAGGAGCATGACCAAAATAACGACAATAACTTTTAAGTTAACTAATAGGAGGTGTAAAATTAGGCTAGACAGTTTAACAATATGCCAGAGTTATCAAACAGCACCAGACACTTATTTGGCACAGTGTAAGACTTAGGCCCATGTTGCGGAACGCAGCTAAAAAAAAACAAACGTATATTATTACACTCCTGTCCCCAGTACACCTGTATATTATTAATAATAATAATAAATTTTATTTATATAGCGCCAACATATTCCGCAGCGCTGTACAATTTGTAGGGTTCAAATACAGACAGAAAGAAACATTACAAAGAAAATCATTTCACACAATGGGACTGAGGGCCCTGCTCGCAAGAGCTTACAATCTATGAGGTAGAGGGGTGACACAAGAGGTAGCAGGGGCGTTATTAGCTGAGCCATCATGTTTTTTTCCACAGCATTTTTAATTTTATTTTTGCTACTTTTTTTTCTCTGCGGTTTTCCTTCCATTATTAAATCTTTAGGGAAAATGCAAGACTTACAACAGGTAAAATTTACATTCTGCGTTTTTCAAAAACGCATGCTTTTTTAAAAAAACAAAAAAAACCCACAGCTTTTCTGCAGCATTTTTTTCTGCAATGAATGGATGGGAACCTCATTCACTTTGTTGGTACTGTAAAATGCATTGTTTTTTTCTTCTGTGTTTCTGCAGCAGGAAAAACACAACATGGAGCCTTGCATTCACACGGAGGAAAATGGTGTGGATTTTGGTGCAATTCCCTGCGGAAAAAAAGCCTCCCCATAGAACTCTTAGAACTATTAGAATCTTACACAGTTTCTGTGCTAATTCCACACCAAAATCCACTCCATTTTCCTCCATGTGAGCGCTCAAAACAGATCCCATTCTCTTCAATGTGTGCCAGCTTACGGGCGCTACACATTGAAATCAATGGGAGGCTTTTTAACCCATTAATTTCAATTTGTAGCGCACGTGAGCCAGCACACATTGAAGAGAATGGGATCTGTTTTGAGCGCTCACACTCTGACATGTGTATATGTGTCCGAATGCACGGCGCATTACTCCGTGGGAACGGAGCCTAAGACTGCATAGTCTAAGTTTGCTCAGTCAACTAACAGGAGGTGTAAAGTTAGACTAGATAGTTTAACAATACGTCAGAATTATCAAACAGCATCAAATGGTTGGAAACGGTTTGCTAAAAAACCCATTGGTTTAATTTGTACCCGGTTAGAGTGAATGTGACTGTTCTAAAAACCAATATGTGTGTATTACTACTACTGATGTGAACTGACTATTAATAGCTGCAATGTAGCAGTGCGACATTGTGATCTGATATTGCATGGTCACAAGTTGCCCTTGACTAATACAGAGGATTTTTTTGGTCAGATACCATATATACACTGTCATGAACATGGAGCCTAATGATGAGGCATCCAGTCCCAAAACGGCTGCAATTTTGAACTAGCCTGTCATAGGGGTGCAACTAAACACATCAAAAAGAATGATGGCAGGATACACTCTGCATATTGTAAAGGTAATTAAACCCAACTCATTTTCATGGGCGTTGTCCCCTTTTAAACATTTGCGCTTAGCTGATCTTGTTTTCAATAATTGTATTTGACTCAACAGTTTCTTTCTGCAGATTATTTCCACCATGTTCGCAGATGCAATGGCTGGTAATGTACTGAGAAGATGTTTTTTCCAGCAAGTTATCCATACAATGCTCCTGGATGAAACCACTTGGCCCGTTCCGATGTGTTATGAGCGTTTGGTTTGTCACTTTCCCTTTTCTTGAGCTCATAAAACAGATAACTAGAAGGCAAGCCTCTGTGTTTTCTTTGAATCTGTTGGAAAACATTCGGCGTATTAGCCTTATAACATGCCAAGTGTGTACTTAACAATTATCGGATTACTGTCTTCATTACTCAGCAGAATTGGTGCATCTCTAAAAAGAAAAATATTCACACATTTTAATGGGATCAAAACCATTGTTGAGTTCTAACAATGAGATTATTTGGTCTCACAGATCAAGCCAGGATACATGTATTACATTTTTCTTAAGATGAGACATAGAACTCAGCTCCTGTGACCAATACTGCACTGGAAACCTCTGCAAACTTTCTGTTTAAAGTGCTGAGGGAAGAACCGCGATGTGTTGCCGCTGCGGTTTTTCCCGCAGTGCTGCAGGACGTCATGTGGGGCCTTAGCCTTCCTCTGTATCTAGAGCTGAGACCAAAGCCTGGGCAAGCTAAGTCAAGAATGAGTGAGGCTAAGGCCCCATGTAGTGAAATGCAACAACAACAACAACAAACAAAAAAAACACAGCAGAAGTGCATTGCATTCATTTCCACAGTATTAACATTGTATATTTGCACAGTTTTCCTCTGTGGACTTTCTGCCACTAGTATACCTATATGGAAAACACTGGGGCCACACGGTGGCTCAGTGGTTAGCACTGCAGCCTTGCAGCGCTGGAGTCCTGATGTTCAAATCCCGCCAAGGGCAAAAAACCATCTGCAAGGAGGTTGTATGTTTTCCCCGTGTTTGCATGGATTTCTATCCAATATTCCAAAAAGACATACTGATAGGGAAAACATGTACATTGTGACCTCTATGTGGGGCTGACAAGCTACATTTTAAAAAAAAAACACCAGCATTTTGCAGGTATAATTAACATGCTGCGATTTTCAATGCTACTGTAAAATGCTGCGTTTTCGCAACATGGGGCCTTAATGTCACGCTAGTTTAACTAACTGAAACACGCTTGTCAGATTACCTGACTAAAACCGGAAGGAGATATGACAGCAGTTAACCTGAATGATACCCATGTGTAATGTCACTGCCACGTACAATATAGAGTTGTGATGTCACAGCCGCTCACGCAACTGAAGCACTCTAATGATGGCACAGTAGCTTACTAGGTGAAAACTAGTTATGATGTCACAGAAGCTGAGAATAGATTTACTGGAATCCATTGGTGTCACAGCAATTACCAAAGGAAAGCTTATTTGTAATGTCAGAGCAGGTCATGTAAGAAATCACATATTTATGATGTCATAGCAGCTTACCTGATGAATATACATTTGGATGTCACAATCCAACACAATGATCCTTTTGCTTGTATTGTGACTTGGGAGGAGATAGACTTCCTTTAAGGTAACAGTGAGCCCTATAACATTCAGGGCTCCTGTGCAGGTGTAGAATACAGCATGTACACCCCTCATGTGCAACCCCTATTGTAACCCATAGAGGATTTGCAGGAGAGGTTTTGTATATTATTATTTAGTTTTGCTATTGTTATTGCTTTACATCAATATATAAACTATAAACTATAAATATCATATTAGTCTAATAAGCCTAACTAAGCCTAACATGCTGGAACTTCAGTCATATAATCACGTGTTTCATCATATTGCACTGTATTGTTATATCCGCTGGCCATGCATAGTTGTGTTTTATACCATACATGTGGACATAAGTTAAAGTATAACTAAACTTTCAAACCACTTTTGGATTTTTTTGTCAACTTTCATATAATTGATACATGATGTAATATGCAGCTGTATTAATGATTTCTGGCTCCTTGGATCCCGCACCTAAGTCCATTTTTATACCTTCATTATTCTTTGCTTAGGAGAGTATGGGGTGTACAGGCTCTTGTGTACTGCCAAGAAGCTGATGCTGTGTGCGTGTGTTTGTGTGTTTGTGTGTTTGTGTGTGTGTGTGTGTGTGTGTGTGTGTGTGGGGGGGGGGGGGGGGTGACACGTCACTTCAAACAGTTATATCTCAAGCATTATAAAACCTAGAACAGACATTCTGTTCTGAGAGCACTGTTCCATGCTTTAAAATACTTGAGATATAACTGTTTGAAGTGAACTCCCCCGCCTCAGCTTCCCTGCATTATATAAGAGCCTGTACACCTGTATTCCCAGTGAAAGCAGTATACAAATTCAGAGAAACCAGGAAAAGAATAAAGAAGCACAGGATTGTACAGGAAGGAGACAAAATTAGTCAATGAAGTATATTATAAGTTTACTAATGTCATACTGTACATGCAGCCAGAAAATCAATAGTTTTTCCAAAATGTAGGTATGCTTTAAAGGGGTTTTTCCTTCACTGCTTACCAAGCACAGTATTGTTTGTCCATTGTGTGGTGGCGGTGTTTGGTAATGCAACTCAACCCTGTTCAATTGAATGGGATTGGGCTGCAGTATAGCCATGTGACGAACAGAAGTTATGTCACAGGCCAAAGAAGAGGTGTTAAGCGCTGTAAACAACAGAGGTCTTAGTTGTCAAACTATACTTATCTAATAGTGACAGCATATCTTAGAGATAGGTCGCCAATATCTAAGTCCCAGAAAACCCCTTCTACATGATTGTGATATTCTATCTTATATTTCCATTTATAATACTGCTTCACTATGCAATAGAGCAACACTTGGACCCTCAACTGGCAGTAACTATGATCTCACAAATCTTTTTATGTATTTCTTAAGTGGAAAAATGCAAATATATGCATGTAAGGCCTGGCATGTGGCTGAGGTCATACTTAGCTGCCCTGAATAAAATGTAGATACAATGGGGCAGATTTATGAAAATGGTCTAATAAGCATTTTTATCAGATTAGCATAGACTTTTAAATATTGTGTAAACAACTAAAAAGCCATTTTTTTTAGATTAGCACAAGCTGCAATATACAGTAGTATATACAGTACACACCAAAAGTTTGGAAACACCTTCTCATTCAAAGAGATTTCTGTATTTTCAAGACTATGTTAAATTGTAGATTCACAATGAAAGCATCAAAACTATGAATTATCACACATGGAATTATATATTTAACAAAAAAAGTGTGAAACAACTGAAAATATGTCTTACATTCTAGGTTCTTCAAAGTAGCCCCCTTTTGCTTTGATTCCTGCTTTGCACACTCTTGGCATTCTCTTGATGAGCTTTAAGAGGTAGTCACCTGAAATGGTCTTCCAACAGTCTTGAAGGAGTTCCCAGAGATGCTTAGCACTTGTTGGCCCTATTGCCTTCACTCTGTGGTCCAGCTCACCCCAAACCATCTCGATTGGGTTCGGGTCTGGTGACTGTGGAAGCCAGGTCATCTGGCATAGCACCCCATCACTCTCCTTCTTGTTCAAATCGCCCTTACACAACCTGGAGATGTGTTTGGGGTCATTGTCCTGTTGAAAAATAAATGATGGTCCAACTAAATGCAAACTGGATGGAATAGCATGTCGCTGCAAGATGCTGTGGTAGCCATACTGGTTCAGTATGCCTTCAATTTTGAATAAATCCCCAACAGTGTCACCAGCAAAGCACCCCCACACCATCACACCTCCTCCTCCATGCTTCATGGTGGGAACCAGGCATGTAGAGTCCATCCGTTCACCTTTTCTGCATCGCACAAAGACATGATGGTTGGAACCGAAGATCTCAGATTTGCACTCATCAGACCAAAGCACAGATTTCCACCGGTCTAATGTCCATTCCTTGTGTTCTTTAGTCCAAACCAGTCTTTTCTGCTTGTTGCCTGCCCTTAGTAGTGGTTTTCTAGCAGCTATTTTACCATGAAGGCCGGCTGCTGCACAAAGTCTCCTCTTAACAGTTGTTGTAGAGATGTGTCTGCTGCTAGAACTCTATGTGGCATTGACCTGGTCTCTAATCTGAGCTGCTGTTAACCTGCGATTTCTGAGGCTGGTGACTCGGATGAACTTATCCTCCGCAGCAGAGGTGACTTTTGGTCTTCCTTTCCTGGGGCGGTCCTCATGTGAGCCAGTTTCTTGGTAGCGCTTGATGGTTTTTGCAACTGCACTTGGGGACACTTTCAAATTTTTCCCAATTTTTCAGACTGACTGACCTCTATTTCTTAAAGTAATAATGGCCACTCATTTTTCTTTACTTAGCTGCTTTTTTCTTGCCTTAATACAATTTCTAACAGTCTATTCAGTAGGACTATCAGCTGTTTATCCACCTGACTTCTGCACAACACAACTGATGGTCCCAACCCCATTTATAAGGCAAGAAATCCCACTTATTATACCTGACAGGGTACACCTGTGAAGTGAAAACCATTTCTGGTGACTACCTCTTGAAGCTCATCAAGAGAATGCCAAGAGTGTGCAAAGCAGGAATCAAAGCAAAAGATGGCTACTTTGAAGAACCTAGAACATAAGACAAATTTTCAGTTGTTTCACACTTTTTGTTAAGTATATAATTCCACATGTGTTAATTTATAGTTTTGATGCCTTCAGTGTGAATCTACAATTTTCATAGTCATGAAAATCCAGAAAACTCTTTGAATGCATTGCAAAAATACAGAAGTTCTATTGCAGGCTACATAGAGTGGCTTGCAATAGAACGTACTGAATGACAGGCCAGAGAGCCTTCACAAGGCTGTCATGGTAACGGGACGCTGGCCCTGGGGCTTTTTCTGGGTGGCGGTAATCCCCGGAAAAATGACAGGACCCACACTCCACTGGCAAAATGGTGCCTTGGTCAGCTTTGACTGAGGTGCCAAAGGGATTAATGCCTGTGATCAGTGTGAGCACTGATTGTGGGCATTAGCATCGGGTGTCTGTTGTATAAAACAGCAGACACTCGGCGGCTATGGAGCCACCCTTTTCGGAATGTTTAAACACCCAGCATCCACTGTACTAGTATGATGGATGTCAGGAAGGGCAAACCTGAATACATTTTCCTGTTTTTAACTATTGCTTGCAAATATGTAAGCTTTTCAGAACTGTGCTGTGTATGATGCAGTAAGATGAATCACAGAACCTTCCCTATTTCTGCCATTACTGAAATGCTTCATGTTACAGAACCTTATATAGGGTATATGACATCAGCACTGTAAGGCGTCCACCTACCACTGACTATTGGCTGAGAGGCTGTCGGCTGTAGCCCGGTCCTTTCTTAGGTGTTTTTTTTATAACAATTTTTCCATAAGCTTCCAGAGCCAATGTACAAATTGTCTTAAATATAATAATATTTTTTTTTTTGTCTCAGACAGGTCATAGAAGTGTACTGTAGACCAGGGGGCATGCTCACTGTGGATATTAGACATGACTACACATGAAAAGGTCTGCTCCTCCACATTTTTGACTCTGCAAATTACCCCCTTTACAAGTCTAAGTGCTTGCATTATTTGTATTTCAGCAGAGAAAAAAAAGAAGCCAATAACAGATTTCAGTCATCCAACTAAGAAACTATATTGAGCAGACACGGCTTTTGTTAAGGTTAAACAATGCAGCTCTGGCTTATGTGTTATCTTGACTACTTGGCAAGAAAAGTACTACAGGATGAAAAACTAAGAAAGAGCAGTTGTCTGAGATATAAATAAGGTTGACTTTTGTCTTGTTAATTGTATGTTCGAGAACACTCGGGGTGCTCCGTGTGTGCACATCTAAGGGCATTCTGGAAATCATGACACGCCGATCAAAACACTTCAACATGTCATTATCCTGAAAGCCTAAGAGATTCTTGTTAACAGTGACCAGCAGCCTTCACGTCTATAAATCACCATTGAGGAGACCTCTTGCAGTTTTCATATCTGCGTGCCTATTGACTATTTGACTTGGGAGCCTTTGTTGTGAGTGCTCTTTCCTCACTAGATGCTGCAAAACCCCAGCAGCTTGGCAGGGTTGTCAGGTTGATTTCATTAGCACGATAAGACTCACAGCCTTCCTTTTCATCTCCTGTATTCTCTTCTTTTTTCTCCTCTCCCTCGTTCAGTAATTTGGGCTTTAAAGTCTGTGCTGTCTGCTGATCTACAGATAATTGGTTACTGTAATACTAGCCAGGAGAAGAGCTGATATATTCCAGATGTGATTAGGTCTTCAGATTTACTTTCTCTGCTCACAGCCCAAGGCTAAGGAGCTTAGCAAACATTTAGCCACTGTCTGACAGGCCGAGGCAGTAATGAAAAAGCAGAGACCCCTCCTATGGTGTTACTCTCTCATGGAATCTGCTTTAATATCAGCCTTGGAAGGCATCATTTTAGTGGTTACATTTCAGCCCCTTCTAAAATGATATAGTATAGGAACAAAGTTCTAGGACTCAAAGAAAGTAGAAAGTCGGAACTTGGTAGGATTAAATATTGCTGTGAATAATAAAATATAACTTTGCTAAGTGAAATAATTGCTCAAAGTCAAGGTCTGTAATACTCTAGATACAGTAACACTCCAAACAGTCGGGGTAAAGTACTAGTCATTGGGTAGCTGTGAAACGATTATTCTAGTCCTTACTGTTCTATTGCCCTGTTGGTGCAAATACATCACAGAATCCTGTCCACTAACAAGTACTGGGCCATGTATTTTTGCATTAAGACATTGGTATCGATATTGTAACAGAATGTTCTAAATATTACATCATCACCATGTTAGTACTAAATGGAGTAATTATTAATTACTAGCATCTGCTCGCGACCGTCTGCAGGTTGGAGTTGGCCCTGAGCCGCTGATATTTAGGCATTCGCCGTTGGTTATGATCCGCCATGTTCCACCACGTTCACTCCTGCGCGCCCCTGTCCCATTTGCTCCTCACCTGTCCCTGCGGGCTCTTTACCTACCGGCTGCTCCTGGCTCCCTGCAGCTACCCTCGTTCCCCGCACTCATGCCCCTTCCCGTCCCGGCGCCCCCGGCCTCCTCTCTCTCCCATGGCCCCGGCTACTCCTCCACTGCACCCCCTGCGCCCCCATCCTCTCCACGCCCCTGGTGCCCCTGACCCCCTCTCCCTCCCGCGGCACCCCGGGTCAACCTCCCCACCCCCCTTTTCCTGCAGACCCCACCTCCTATGGCCCTCACCTGTCAGGTACCCCCTGCACCCTCCACCCACTTTAGCAGGGCCCCCTACACAAAATCTCCTAACTCCCCTGCCGTCACATGCACTCTCCCACTGGTGAATGACACGGCGTACTCTGGAGGGTCGGGAAGGCGCAAGACTAGTAAGTTGAGTGCGGCATCGGGGACTGTCGCGGTCTGCCGAGGCAAGAATGTATGCGCAATTGTGACGAAAAGTAGTCTATCTTTCAATCCTGCCTATAAAATTTCACGCAAATCGGTTGAGCGGTTTTTGCGTGATTGAGGAACAAACATCCAAACATCAAAAAGGTCCAAACATCCAAACACACAAACCCACAAACATCCAAACACACAAACTTTCACCTTTATAATAGCAGGATAATATAAGTTTTTTGGTACAATTGTGTTAAACGGAATCTGTTAGGTCATGTTGTCTTATCAAACAACCTCCAGTATTTGGTAGGGTACTTACACACACACATACATTTTTTGTTTAGCAATATGAATATTAACTGGAAAGTACAATAAGGGCGTTCTCATTCCTGGCAAGTGGTGTACCGCCTACTAAGCCAGTCCAACTACTCCCACCAAATCTGGAGCAACAGCACTTCCTTATTTAGGCAACTAGCACAGATCCCATAAGGATTATCTAGAGACCTAGCTGTAGGGTCCATTCACATGGAGGAAAATGATGAGAAATTTGGTATGGAATTTCAGCGATGAAAAAAAAGTCTCCCATTGACTTCAATGGGTTCCTTTTTCTGCTAGTTTCATTTAAACAGGTGTGACATAGTTATAGGCTACAAAGGCATTGCTGGGCTGTGACTCCAGGGGAGGGCCGGAGCACTTGCATCTGTCTGTAGGTAAATGTGGCACGTCAGGTCCGCCCCCAGTGCACTTGTAGGTTGATTTGCATATCCATGAAAAGATGTTTTTCTCTGTATTCTTTCATTGGTTTGTGGTCACATATGTATGCTTCTGATTCTTTTAATGACCCCCAACTATTATTATTTTGGTTTGATATTTGCACTTTGGTTTCTACGAGATTCACATATTGAAAATGATAATTTTTGTTTGAAGTCTGTCTTTTTCTACAACTTCATAACTAGAGTATGAAAGTTCCTACCACAACACCCACTATCCGTTCAGAAGAGACACATGAATATAAACAGCTAGTGTTATTTTTTCAAATATTGTTGTAATCCTAGTAGTAGCCGCGTCCATATGAGAGGGTGTGCTATGATGAAAGAGGAGCTGTCATAGCTTTCCCCATAATAACAAGTGGTTACACTTAGTACAAGAAATGAAATGTTCTTAAACAGAAAAATGGAAAATGTACTATGTCAGGTTTCATCTTCCGGAACTAATAGCCTTAAAGTATCTCTTCAGTAATAACAGACAGCTTTCATTTACCTCGAAAATAGAAGAGATGACGCTTTGTAGGGTGCAGTCTACTCATAGCCAACCACTGAGCTAAACTCTCCAGAAATGTATCTGTATGCCACATATGTCTCATAGAACATGTAATATATACTTAAAGTGGTTGTCCAACTGCAGTCAAATATTAAGAGACAAATGTTATTGTTTGTATAATGAAAAGTTACATCATTTTCCAATATACTTTCTGTATCAATTTCTCACGGTTTAATTCAAAGATCTCTTTGTTTAATTCAAGTGGATAACAATCAGTCCATAGTCATGTGATATACAGCCCATTATCATGTGATATACACAGCATGGTCATGTGATATACATACAGTCAATGGTCATACGATATACACACCATGGTCATGTAATATACAGCCCATAGTCATATGATATACACACCATGGTCATGTAATATACAGCCCATGGTCAGATGATATACACACCATGGTCATGTGATATACATACAGTCAATGGTCATATGATATACACACCATGGTCATGTAATATACAGCCCATGGTCATATGATCTACACACCATGGTCATATAATATACAGCCCATGGTCAGATGATATAGACACCATGGTCATGTGATATACATACAGTCAATGGTCATATGATATACAACCATGGTCATGTAATATACAGCTCATGGTCATATGATATACACACCATGGTCATGTGATAGATATACAGGTGCACGGCTCGTTACCAGGCAGATGTCTGATTACTGAGCTGTGACTATAACAAGCTGTGTACTTGTGTGTTCATCACATGACCAAGGACCTGCTCAGGAGGCTGAGGTCCTTTGGAGTCCAGGGGCCACTTCTTAGGGCCTTTTTCAACTATGTGGTTGCTTCAGCCATCTTTTTTGGTGTGGCCTGCTGGGGGAGCAGTATATCAACCAGGGACAGAAATAGACTTGACAGGCTGATCAGGAGGGCCAGCTCTGTCCTGGGGAACCCCCTGGACCAGTACAGGTGGTGGGTGACAGAAGGATAATGTCTGTGGTGACCTCCATGCGGGAGAACAAATCCCACCCCATGTATGAGACCTTGATGACACTTGGCAGCACTGTAAGTGACTGTCTGCTTCACCCCAAGTGTGAGAAGGAGCACTATCTCAGGTCCTTCCTTCCAACCGCGATCAGATCTACAATCTAATCTACATCAGTCCAAGCAAAGATCATTCTGTACAGAAAACTAAATGAGTATGATTATGAAGTCTTCCTTCCTTCTTTCTTCTGTTCCTTAGCTGCTATGGACTCCTGGTATATCTTCTCTCCTTAGCATATGTGTGTCTATTTATGTAATATACTGTATTACTGTGTATTATCCTGTATCTGAATTACTATGCTGCTGTAACATACTGAATTTCCCCACTGTGGGACTATTAAAGGATTATCTTATCTTATCTTAAAGCCATAAGGAATTGATATAGAAATATACAGAAAGTATATAGAAAAAGTGTATAACTTTTCATTATACAAACAATAACATTTATCTCTCAATATGTGTCTGAAACTGGATGACCCCTTTAAGTCTATGTGTATAGGCTTATTTACTACTGATTGAGATAAAGGTAGGATAGGACCATAGAGCATTTATATTTCACCACAAAACTAAGACTGTGGACACCTTTGGTGCCATTTTTAAAATGACTGAATTTTGTAATAGATTCTTATTAAAAATGATGTATTATTACATATAGTACATAGCAAGCTGCAGAATACTGTTATGTGGTGAATGTGTCAGCTCTGGACATCTGATGGGTCATTCTCTGGCCCCTCGCCTGTATGATCTTTAAGCTAATTGATAGCCTCTTCATAATTCTAGCACCCGGTCACAGATCTGTGTCAGTCAGGGACTGGCATAAATTGGTGGTATGACTCCTGCCAGTTATGGAAAGATCTGGTGGACAATGCCATCCCCGTCCTGGTGTACCTAGATTCCCAACCACTCCGCCACTTTCCAGGCGCACCCACCTAAGTAAATGAATGTGGGCCATAACGCTCAGTCATTTGAATGCTGGGAAGAAGACACTTTATGTTATATGGAGGAATGTAGGATGTACATGCTAATAATATAAATCATATTCATACATTCATTTACAGGAACTCACTACGGTATAAGTATAAAAAGCACAATAGTTATAGAAGTCTTTTGTGTGGAGTATCTCAGAAACAGACAAGCTATATACTATAAGCTGAATAACTTTATTGTACGTGATGTCCCACAAAGTCAAAAAGACATCCGTGTGAACCAGGCCTCGGGGAACCTTCTCTTTTTCAAAAGAATACACTTGACAGTTTCATACATGTCTCAACATAGTTCTCATTACATTCTATATGAAACCAACAATATAACATAATAATATTTTTCTGTAATAATTAGCTAACAAGAGGTCATTTACAAGTAATATCAGCCTTACATATTCTGTAGGGTCATAGGGGACATGAGCTATTTATACTGCTTGTTCTGTAGTTGTCTACTCATAACTAACAAAAAATGGCTGATGCCTTCTGCTGACTCTCCAAAGTCTATAACACAGAGTAGACAGAGGTTTTGTGAATCACTACATAGCTGTGCCTAAAATATAGATTTTTAGGGCAGAGATTGGAGCCTGAGGCAGAAATTCCACATTATGCCTTACATTATGGACTCTCAATGACTTTATAATAGCTTCCATAGTGGCAGACATACCATTGGGGTTACTCCAGCAACTGCACAGAGGTTGAGTAGGTCAGGGGGCCCCAGAACCGTAACAGCAGCTTTGTACTATTTGTTAGTTTGTTGGTAAGTGCCAAAGCCAATGAAATTCATGGTTAAGTTTGTTATTACTAGTGGATTGTTAGAAAGACATAAGGAAGTCAACACTACCGAAATATTAGAAAACAATGGGCCCATAACCGTTCTTGCACAGGGGCCCTTAGTTGTCTTTGCCTGACACTCAGATGCCAGATGGATCATCATTCTTGAAATTTCCTTCCTTCTGTGTCTTCCTCTCCAATCCCAAGTGTTGTTCTCAATAATACATACACCCCAAATGGCCTAACTAGCTCTTCTCTTTTGTAGGGTTGGTAGGCTTCTCTCATGGTTCCATCTCTCACTGGTGATATGCCATAATAAAGGGTCATATCAGGGATTAAATGGTCCATCAGAGTACCAGAAGGTCCCTCAGGAACCACACATTAATATAATAATAAACCAAAGGTCCAACAAAGGGAAACTCCATATAGAAATAACATTGAGTTTGTTGCTTATCGGTTGACCCACAAGTTCTGTATAGATTATTTTTCTATTGCTGATTAAACTGAAATCCAACTAGAAATGCTTATAAAAACTTCACCTACACCATTATCATTAGATCAGTTAGCGTCTATTTGGGATACATCAGAATATTAGGACAGATCATAAGTTTTTTGATTTTTAGTTCTTACATTATCGCTCTTTACCTCAACAGTATACCTTCTCCTTACATCAATAGTGCCCTACTAGCAGTCCATCCCATTGCTTATATTATGTCTACAGTAACTGCATTGACAATATATATATTTTTTTAATCATTGCATTCATGAACTATTTTCTTGTATTTCTGAACAATACAATCCATGGTTTATGACAGCCTGGATCTGGATTATGCTTATTAGCATATCTCCACTCAATTGATAAAACAAACTAGTAAATCAGAAGTTACTCTATTTCACACTAGTATTCTGGTTTCCCTGCTTTGGGTCCGCTTGGGGGCTCACAAAAGGGAAACCTAATCCACTTAAAAAGTGGTTACCCGCAGAAACCCAAGGACCCCATAGACTAATATGGGGTCTTCTGGGGTTTCTGCCCGGTTTCCACCTTATTTTTCAAGCAGAATGGGGGGTGGAATCCCTGAATGGAAACAGATTGCTAGTGAAAATGAAACAATTAGTAAACAATGCACAGTATTTTATAGCCTTTTTTTTCCCCCCAAAAAAAGGACCTTTCATGTCTTTTAAGATTGAACATGCCCCATGGACATGTAATTTAAAATATAAAGCTGTCAGGGTGCTGACATCAGTGCACTTTTAGTTTTGCTGGTATTTTTGCCTGTTGTAGAGAAATTGATGCCAGTGTAGAACCCTCTTCTGACAATATACTTGTATAGTCTTGTACTGTAAATGGGATGTGCTCCACCGTCCAGCAATGATGCTGTGTTGTAAGGCCGTCTCCCTTACAGTACAATACCCCTGGGTACTGGTAGCTAAAACCAATGGCACCGGTAATGGGGAAAGATGCCAGCAAAACTGAAAGGGAGCTAAATTCGGGGCAACACGGTTGCTCAGTGGTTAGCACTGCAGCCTTGCAGCACTGGAGTCCTGGGTTTGAATCCTGTCAGGAACATCATCTGCCCGGTTTCCACCTTATTTTTCAAGCAGAATGGGGGGTGGAATCCCTGAATGGAAACAGATTGCTAGTGAAAATGAAACAATTAGTAAACAATGCACAGTATTTTATAGCCTTTTTTTTCCCCCCAAAAAAAGGACCTTTCATGTCTTTTAAGATTGAACATGCCCCATGGACATGTAATTTAAAATATAAAGCTGTCAGGGTGCTGACATCAGTGCACTTTTAGTTTTGCTGGTATTTTTGCCTGTTGTAGAGAAATTGATGCCAGTGTAGAACCCTCTTCTGACAATATACTTGTATAGTCTTGTACTGTAAATGGGATGTGCTCCACCGTCCAGCAATGATGCTGTGTTGTAAGGCCGTCTCCCTTACAGTACAATACCCCTGGGTACTGGTAGCTAAAACCAATGGCACCGGTAATGGGGAAAGATGCCAGCAAAACTGAAAGGGAGCTAAATTCGGGGCAACACGGTTGCTCAGTGGTTAGCACTGCAGCCTTGCAGCACTGGAGTCCTGGGTTTGAATCCTGTCAGGAACATCATCTGCAAGGAGTTTGTGTGGATTTCCTCCCATTCTACAAAGACATACTGATAGGCAAAAAAATATATACATTGTGATCCCTATATGGGGCTCACAATCTACAAAAAAAACTAAAAGGGAGCTAAATTCAGCTCACCATCAACTTTTTAATGCTATAACATACCCTTTGTTAGAGGAAATGAGAGGTCCTCTTTAAGGTGCATAACTGCTTGGCATTTTCACTTAGTCAGTCCAGTAGTTTTCCTCTGTACACTGGGGTCGTTCTATATTATACCTACTTCTAGACAAGTTGAACACCAGCATTTGCCCCACCGATCCCTGTAATCCTCTTTTAATGGGATTTGTTTCTTAGTTTCTGTGTGTAGAACATGATTTCCCCTGTCTTCTAGCCAGCGCAGCTAGTGAGAGCAAGTACTCACAAAGTGTAAATTAGTCAGTGACAATAAATAGTCCAATTGCCTGTAAGGCAGAAACAAATGAATGCTTCATTTTATTAATTACATGTCACCGCTGTCTTTGATGTCTTGATGTTCCAGTTCTGAGACTCCATTAAAGTGTAACAGAATGACTGGTCCAATGGCCCTAATTTAGAGGGAAGGATATTGGCAGAACACTCAGCATGAAAAAAGTGTCCACCCATCTTATAGCATATTGAAAGAGCTGCACCCAACATAAGAAAGGACTGTGTTACTAGAAGGAATGGCGCCAGACATGGTCATCAATACCAACTACTAAATGAAGAGCATTTCACAGTAAGGTTGTCATTTGCTGGACTTTGGGCAACTCCCTGCTTCAAGAAAAGGTTTTCAATTAAATTGGTAAACTCCTGTAATATCCCTAGGAATTCTAAAAGTTATTAAGCATGAAAGACTGCACGTAGAGGCGATTATCACCAATTAAATTAATTTCAGGTTATTTATCAAAGTTCATAAAAACCTCTTGCATACCTGGGCCAATAACCAATGTTATATCACATCCTCCCAATGGTATCTATCCTTCTATTAATTGTCTGTTTGGCAATTTGCTACTGTAAATGTTCCATTTAGCAGTAATTGTATCTAAAATCCAAATATCCAATATAATGTATAAGCCCATAAACTATATTCCTAATGGACATGAGGAAGTGGCTAATATTATCATAGGTTTTCTTCCTAAATAGGACCTGCGAAGCACATATAGGAAACCTCGCCAAAAGACCACCTCTTTGAGAACACCGACTCCTTACCCAGACTACATTTCTGTGAATTATTAAAAGTTTTCCATACTAGCCAGCTTCTTTCAGTAGTCCAAATCTCTCTAGAAAACCATTTTTACAAGAAAAATTCAATGACCAAACACATGGTAACTGGTGATGTAAATTATCCATTAAATGTCACCCATTTAGTTCTGCCATCAAAATACTAAAATAGACAATTACCAAGTACAATTGGCATACAGCCTTGATGGAATTGTGTACAATAGATTGGCTTGTTGGTCTGTTCAATAGGATTGGTGCATAGCAAATATGGTGCCAATATTCAAAATTGAGTCTCAAGGTGAGCCTGGAAATTATGGACTTGTAATTTTAACCTGTGTTCTGGGAAGATTATTTGAAAGTTTTCTTAGAGATGCTATTCTGGACTTTCCCAAACATATTAACCTTATAACTCAGCATCAGTATGGGTTTATGAGGGATAGGTCCTGCCAGACTAATCTCATTAGCGTTTATGAGAAGGCTGTAGATGTCGTATAGCTGAACTTTTCATAGGCTTTTGATACTGTACCAAATAAAAGGCTTGTATATAAAATGAAAATACTGGGAATGCTGGGTAATATATGTGTATTGGAGTTATCAACTGGCTCACAGATAGGAAACAGTGGATGGTTGGATATACTTGGATTGGGTCTCAGTCACCAGTAGGTTCCGCAGGGGTTAGTACTGGATTCTCATTTTTTTTGTTTAATATTTTTATTTTTATAGAGTAGAATTTCAATATTTGCAGATAATACTTGTTGGTAAAGTTTGTGCAAGCGGCAACCCTGGCAGAATGTATTCACAGATAGTTATACCTGCATAAGCCCAGTGAGACATGGCATATACCTTGGATGGCTTGGTGCTGACTTTAGAGCTTACAGAATATATTGGTCTCAGTCCTAAAGAGACCAAAGAGGCTAGAGAGTTTACTGGCTTCCATGTTGTGTTATTAATAAAGTTATGTACATTTGGCATAATTGGTTATGTTTATCTTGTTTATTTATGTGTTATTTAACAAAAGGATTGTTATGGTCTTTCTAGCAATGGCTTAAGGAGAATCTACCACCACTAACATGGCTTCTAAACCACTTATGTGCTGTTGTAGGGAGTGTTAGTGATGTAGTAGACATACTTGTATTGTGTCAATGTGCAATCTTGCCAAGGGCTTGTTTTGCCTGTGGTCACCAACTGTCTCATAAGGATTGACAGGTACAAATCTGTAGTGACCACAAGCAAAGAACAAGTGCTCTGTTAGGAGCAGTCATGCCATTGGTGAGCTAAACAGCTTATTTGCACATGGATTTAAAGTTGATTTTCTTAACATAGTTACGTAATAGATGAGGTTGGATGAAGACAACAGTCCATCAAGTCCAACCTATAACCCTACAGATGCCTACAGTGTTGATCCAGAGAAAGGCAAAAAAATCTCTATGAGGCTCATGCCAATTATACCATTTCAGGGATTAAAAATCCCTTCCCAACTCCAATCTGGCAGTCAGTATAAAACCCTGGATCAACGTGTCCTTAAAATCTAGAATCCATAACCCATAATATAGTTCTGTTCGAGGAAGGCATCCAGGCCCTCTTTGAACTTGTTTAATAAATCCACCATCACCACTTCCCAGGGCAGAGAGTTGCAGAGCCTTGTTGTTCTTACTGTAAAGAATCCCCTTCTATGTTGCTGGTGAAACCTTCTCTCCTCGGAACGTAGAGGATGTCCCCTTGTCACTGTCACTGACCTAGAAGCAAAAAGATTATTAGAAAGCTCTTTGTATTGTCCCTTCATGTATTTGTACATTGTTATTAGATCTTCCCGTAGACGTCTTTTTTTTTTTTTAAACGGAATAACCCCAACATGGGAAAGGCATGGTCACTAAACCACTAATGGAACCTATAAGCCACTTAGATGGTGGTGGACTTTAATCTCTGGATCTTTTTGTGGTGGTTGATGTGTATTGACTACTCTTAGTAATGCAGGATGTGTTTGATATGAAATGCACTACTGGTAAAGTCCAGATAAGAGCAAATTTTCACTTGCAATCCTGAAATATCTACAAATACATTGTTCACAATGCATCTTCAATACTATACTTTACTACATGATACTATACTATACCTCTTTTAATAAAATATTAGCTTTCTGAGAAAATTAATGGTTTTATATCTTTTATTCATAAACTATACTGAATGTATAGTAAACATGAGCTAAATAGCTTCCAGACTTTAAAATACATGTTATTATATTTAAGGGATCACTGGAAACAGCTGTACTGTGGGCTGGAAAGAATTTCATAGGAATGAAGACAATAAATTCATTGTTAGATGTAAAGGGGGATTTATTAGTACTAGAACAAATGAAAAAAGATGAATTGTCAGCAGCAGCCAATCACAGTCAAGCTTTCATTGGTCAAAAGGCCTAGGGAAAATATAAGCAGAACTTCATTGGTTGTTCTGGACAACTCTTCTGTATTGTTATTTGAACAGATGAAGGTGGCAGCTTGTATTCTGTGAATAACATTCTTATGTTGGGTTCATAGGAACAGAACAATGGACTAAAAGTAAAGAAGGATCTGCTTAAAGATGGACTACAATGGATCCTGAGGAATCCCATTGACTATAGTGTGGTCCATCAGGTATCTGATATTTATTTGCTGAACAAAAAAATCCTGCATACTACTTTTTGTCTACATTGTTAGATGGATCCTATAAAGGGGGCTTCAAACAGAGTCTTTGACACAGATGTGAAGGTAGCCTTAAACATAAATAAGACCACCTTTTTGAGTTTTACTTCTGCTTAGGACTGTCTTAAAAAAAAAACTCTTTAAGGTCGGGGCCTTGTGTTGTGAAAATGCAGTGGTAAAAAACTTTGCATTTTACAGTACCTGCAAAGTGGAGGGGATTTTGGCTAATCCCATCCATACCTTGCAGAAACAAAATCTGCAGTGGAAATGACTATGTGGGGCGTTAGCCTAACTAGACAACTTCAGTTGTATTAAAAACTATGAATTGTGTTCAAACCTATGGTTACACACCAAATATATGGAAGAAGGAAGCCTTTCGGCAAACATTTGCCCACTAAGACAATGAACACATTAAAGAGATATCATATGTCTTGTAGAAATTGTTATGCTCTGTTAGGGACTTTCTCAATATTAGTTCTTCTCAATATGTGGTGTTTCCAATTTGGAACTGACCTGACCTACATCCAAATTTTAAAATAAAGTTTTGATAATCTGGTATGTTTGGGACGGCTTTTCTTTATGAATTTGTAACATCTTTGTGTGGGCCTCTGTGCCATCCTCTGGTCGCTTGCGTCAGCGCAGTTGGCGTGTTCAGTTGTGATCCTTTTTCACTTGTTGTAGCACAGCTGAGGAGTCGTTGCTGTGTGTCAGTCCAGCCAGTAGCTGTTGAATGACATTCCTCCTGGTCAATCAAGTCTAGGGTGGATTCTTTTATATACTTTTCCAGCCTGCTCCCTTGTGCTTGCTATTGCCTTGTGTGTGCTGGCTGTATCCTGTTTGATATCTATATTCATATTTCTGACCTCAGCTTTTTTCCTCTGACTACTTTTGTTGGATTCTAACTCTACACTTCGCAGCTTCACTGGTTCTGACCTCTTGGCTAGTTAACCATCCGTTTGTTGCTTTTTGTCTTGTCTGCATTCTGTGTTATCACTTTCATCTTAGGAAGGGACTGTGGCCAAGTTGTCATCTACCACTTAGGGTAGTTGAGGCAAATAGGCAGGGAGAGGGGCTGGTTCAGCCTTAGGTCTCACTGTCTTGTTGTTCCCTTCTCTCAGGTTATACCAGCAGCTACTGGGGAACTGCTCATCTAGCAAATCGCTAACAGAATTATTGAGATTTGTATACTGGAATGATGTCTATTTGTGCTTTGGACTCTACACAAGCAGGATGCAGGGCCATTGTAATCCTAATAATTAAGTTTTACATGATAGCAAGCACAGGCAAGCAAGGTTTTAGTCTATCCAGCGATACATCAGCTTGGCATTTGAATTCTTCCCTATCTTTCTTCTGACTTTCTATTGCAGTCAATTGATATGCTTATGTTAATTGGTAAGGTAAGGACGTGGGAACAATGCGGGCCCATGAACTTGCATTTTATAAGTGATGCCAAATATCTTGGCATTATAGAAAAAAAATACATTTTACATAATGTGACCTTTTTAGAACATGAAAAATGTATGTACTATGGAAATAACACAGAGATTTGCATACAATATGCCATTTCTTAGTAATATTTCCTTTTAAATGCAGAATGTTGTATTATATTCCAGCATATGTATACAACAGATGAGTGAAATGATTTGCCTCATTTCGTTTCACACATGACCCATACAAAAGTATGCAGTTTTTCATAACATATCGAAAAGAAAATACCAAATCTGCTCAACATTGCCATTTCTACTGTATTAAAAAATGTATTTATTATTGTAGAGTTCAGTAGGGGAAACATAAAAACTTCTGCTCTGGCAATTCCTTATATAAGTACTGTAGTGAAAATCCATTTAGCATTGGGTCCTTACATGCTCTCCACCACCTTCATGAATTTGGCAGCTGGAAGTATCATTTTGTTATATATCAATATATAATGCTAGTCCTACTACTCAGGGGTCGATATACCAGTGGTGCAACCTGTGCAATGAGACCAAGATCAAGTAGGTTACGGATTCCCATTAACTTAATGGCAGTATTCAATTTTCATTTGTATTAAGGGACTAAGCTAATGAACCTCATGAACCTCAATGTATACTGGTGGATTCAGTAGCGTAAGTGATTGACGCCAAAGACCCCGACCAATTGACATCTCCTCCGCATGATTAATGCCCCATAGTGGCCCCTGTACACAGAGTATGATGCCCCCATAGTGGCCCCTGTGCACACAGTATTATGACCCTATAGTGGCCCCTGCGCACACATTACTATGACCAGTTGTGGACACCCATGAACAATTATTATACTCTGGGGTCTTTTCTGACCCCAGAGTATAATAATCGGAAACCCAAGGGGGGGATAAAAACATGAAAAACACTGTTACTTACCTATCCCCGAGTCCACTGCACTCCCCACTGATGTCGGCCATCTTCAATGACGTACAGGACATCACATGACCCGGGCCTGTATTACGATGCATATGGCCCCGGTAATGTGATGTCAGGGACGTCACGCTAGCAGGCCCGAAGCTTGCCCGGAGAGGTAAGTAAATGGGGCCTGTTACCGGCTGAATTTACTCCAGCCAATAATGGCCTGTTAAAAAACAAAAAACGCAGTAGTAGTGGCTGTCGCCAGGCCCCTTAGTGTCCCAGGCACTGTGGCAGCCGCTACTACAGCTACCCCAGTAGTTACGCCACTGGTTGTATTGTTAGACTTAAAGGGTTGTTCTATGCTTACTTATTGGAAAACAAGTCTTTGCTCAGCTGTCTGGGTCCACCCTTGGTACTACTGAATTAGAAGTGATAACAGTGGACCACCACAAGAGTATCACTCTCACTATCTAAAGCATCTGCTTCTAAGTAGTGGTCTGAATATAAGAGAACAATTCTAAGGGTACATAGGCAGTTGCAATCAAGCCCTGGTGCCTCTAGAGTCCACAGGTATACCTCCTAACCATCTTGAATATGGCAGGACAGTTCTGTATTATGGGTGCTGTTCAGCTTTCCTATGCAGCAGGAGGTTTTCCATGGTTTGAACTCCATCTATACCTGGAGCTTGCTATGGGTGTCACAAGAAGGCCCTGTTCACACAGGGATTCCGTGGTGCATATTCCGTTGCAGCTGCCGTGACAGTATTCCGGTGCAGTACTCGGCGTCCCGTTGTGGCTTTCTGCTTCGGATTAGGCCCAAATGAATTGGCCTAGTGTGGAGTGTGCTGCCGCAAGGCAGATGCTGTGGTTGATTCAGCCGTGGAATCCACCTGAAGAAAGGGCAACTCGTTTCTTTTTTCCACTAGCGGCATGAAAAAAGAACGCTAGCGGTCTTCATAGACCACCATTGTGTGGGGGCAGATTATGACGTGGATTCCACACCAAAATCTGCCCCTTCTTGACCCGTGTGAACGTGTAAGGGCCACAAGGGGACATAATACTGTATGAGAGCACTAAGGGGGCATTATAGCATATCAGGCTCACTAATAGGGCATTTTACTGTGTGGGGGCACAAAGGGGTGGGAATGGACAGGGTCAAAGGGAGCATGGAGCGGGTTAGAGGCATGGCTTACTGTATGTAAATTTGCCTTGGCACACAGATCTCTTTCAGCCCTCAGAAAATAGGGGGTATGTCCAAAATACTTTCTGTTACATAATAAATTAATAATATTATAAAAGGCACAGAGCAGTTTTTTTTTTTTTTTTTTTTTTTTTTTGGGGGGGGGGGGGGTAGATTTTTCATTTCAGCTCAATTATGTTCAGTTACATTTTTGCCCATCTTGAATAAACCCCTGGTTAGCAAAGATAATTCATTGGATAGTATGATGACAAGGAGGAACTTATTTCTAGAGTTCCTCCTTACTTTTCGCACTGTTGTCTTACATGTGCAGTATGTGATGCATTAAAAATGATGAATGTGCCACAGAATGACAAGTTAGAATGTGACATATGTCTTAGATGTGGGCTCGTCTGCAGAATTATAAGGGTTTTCAGTTGTAAGCTATGCTATAAACAACAGCAGTCTTTCCACAGATGTGGATACCAGTTCTACCTGACCAAAATATAGAAACTGGGTAAAATACCTTGCATGCTTATTTATTTCAGAGAAAAGGTAAAATAAGGGCCATATAGCAATAATATCGTATGCACAAAACTTTCTGAAAATAGGTATTTCCCATATCTTAGCTGAACTTCATCTGTACTATCTTGTTAGGCATGAACTTGACACTGGAAAGCTATTGTGCCTTCTTCTCCTTCGCACAAAAGTTGGTCTACAGTATAAAGCTCCAGGCACATGAACTTGTGCTTTGTCAGTACGTTGGCCGTGTTTTCATATGGCCCATTACACATGCCCATATATTATCACATGTCCATTTCTGACATTGCTGCTGCCCGGGCTCACTGCATGAAGTGAATAGGTCACAGGAGGGCACAGATGGTAGATTCCCACCATGTGCCCTCTGTTCCATTTTCCCACCGACCTATAGTTGCACCTGAGGCATATATTATATAAAAAAAGATCCCTCTTAGAAGAAACAGAGCCACTGTGTTAAAAGGGCTGTGTATGATATTATTAAATGACAATGACCTTCCAAACCAGACACAAACCATGGGACAACAGTAGAGTTGTCTTCAGTGTCATGCTGGACACCTACGATTGCAGTTTGAGGATTTTCCAGTGCAAAATTACAGGTTGCCCTTTCTCATACTAAGTCCCAGTTTTAATTATTCTATAAATTTTTGCCAGAGAGTAAATCCATTCAGTCTATTGCCACTGTGGCCAAGGTGGTGGTCAGGCTGTGGACTTGATCTTTCATCTACCCACAGGTCACCTTGACATTTAGATTGTGCATATAGGGGTGTGCCTTTATTTGGACTTACTCTATCCCTATCTGTCCAAAGCTGATGTCAGTTAGAACAGAGTATAGGTGGATCCTACCTACCCTGAGTTCAATTATTTGGCCAAGACCCAAGGGTGGTATATCTATATGAGGTCATCTTGTTGTGTTAGATGGGCTCTCACAATTTGATCAAATAGTATGCTTAGAACCTCACACTTATTTATACACACAGCTATTACTGGCTATAGCAGTAATGTACATCAATTATGCATCAAACACTGTATTCCTGTATAAATGTGCTTGCCTTAAGATATTGTGTTATACCAGCCTGATGAAGGAACCTTATAGCAGTTCCGAAAGCTTGCAATATGTCATCATTTTTTGTTAGCCATTAAAAAGGTATCAACTACTGAGGACTCTCAATCTTTACATTTTATAGCAGTAATGTTATTCGGAATTGCAGAATTTTTAAATATATCTTTTATATGTGTGTATTTCGCAGTGTACTTTCCTGTTTGGATTGTAGCCACTGCGGAGTACAATTGAATAGATGTATTTTCCTTTGGATATGCTGTCTAACCTTTGTCTTCTGCCTTGACATGAAGGAACACTCTTAACTTTGGTATACCTAATGAAGGCCTAGTCTTGGATCTAGGGATTCTAGGGGTCTAGGGTTCTTAAAGGCAACCTGTCGTATAGAATAAGCAGTTTGATCTGCAGGCAGCATGCTATAAGGGAGGAGGATCTGAGCAGATTTACGTATAGTTTTATGGAAAAAGATTTGTTATAAGTTGGAATTTTTTGATTGATTTTCCAGCATTATTTTGGACCTAGGAGTAAAGTGGGTGGTGCAAGACATGGTTGTCAATGAATAATAAGACCTCCTACTGGACTTATAAGGTAAAAATGAGCAGGAATATAAATCAATAGGTTCCAAGTTATACTGAATCATTTCCTATACAATTATACATTCACCTTCTCTATAAGATGCTGTTGGTAAATTACACAGCAATTTCATGGTGACCACTTCCCTTTAAATCCCTACTGTATGTCGTGCACCACCCCCTCAGACCCTGCACCAGTCATAACTGCGTATAGTATATGGTTTGCTGTGAGTGGTCTATCAACAGTTCCTCTTCCTGTCTTCTGGAGAAATAAGCCTTCAATGGGTTAATGTCCATTGGGTTACGTTCTATGATATTTCCTAGCAAAATGTGTTAATTCCATATTTTAATATAGAAGCTAATATAGAGTCTTCAGAGAGTCTAGGACTGCAAAACAAGGATTAAAGTTTCTCTCAAGTGATCAAACCTGTTCTACAACATGACTATTGCAATCCATTGGCACCGACTCTTCTCACCATGTGACATACTTCTTTCAAGGTTTTCTTGTGAAGTTAATGTAAAATAAAACTGTTAACATTAGTTCTGCTGATATTTGGAAAGTAGACTCGATTTTGACACTGGCATTTATTCACGGAAGAAAAATCCTAACCTAAAAGTATGTAAACAATACAAGTTCAAACAAGTGCAAAAATAGAATACTATAGCGGCCATTTACTTACTGTTAGCAGTGATATGCATGCAGATGAATGTCGACAAGCCATCTTTCAGAAACCAGTTTTCCCTATATGGGCACCTGTAAATTTATGGTGATATTAAGGGGAACCCTATAGTAACTGTATAATGTCCCTGCAACCCTATATCATGAGTAAAGTAACATCACAGGTAATTAGTGATGAGCGAGTACTATTTGAAATGGCAGTTTCGAATAGCACGCACCCATAGGAATGAATGGATGCAGCCGGCACGCAGGGGGTTAAGCGGCAGGACGCCGACACCATCTGCGTGTCGGCTGGCTCCATTCATTGCTACGGGTGCGTGCGATTCGATTCCATTTCAAATAGTACTCGCTCATCTTTACATGTAATTCATTGAAATGTCTGGCCCATTTGTGAAATCTATGGACTTTTTGTAATTGTTTTTGACTCCACTTAATTGTCAATAGGTCATATCCTATTTTTGTCCATTTTCATGGATATCCCCTTACACTGAATTGAAAAATGAAAATATCTACAAAAAAAAAAAAAAAAACTACAACAAAAAATTGCTTGTTGCCCCTTTCTCACTTCCTGTATTCTTCAGCAAGCTGGTGGATGGGCTTTGACTATTTGATGAACAGGACAGTATGAAGTACCTCAGTAGACATACACCACATTCCAAATTACTATGGAAATTGGATTTACCAGTAAGTATCATAAACATTTTTTTTTCAATTTAACTCATGGATGGTATTGTGTTTCCAGGCTCTTTGGATCACTGAAATCAATCTTAAGCATGTGATAATTAGTTTGCACAATTAAAGGAAACCTATTTAAGAAGGACATTCTACACTATTAAGCAGGCCACACGTTTCAAGCAATATGGGAAAGAAAAAGGATCTCTCTGCGTTGAAAAGCACAAATAGTGCAATGCCTTGGACAAGGTATGAAAATATTAGATATCTATATATATATAAAACTCAAATTCTGTAGTAGTCTGCTCTATACAAATCCACAGTTCTCGCCAGATTTGGTTGAAATTTGGCACGCCCCCTCTCCACCCACAGGAGCAGAATACTGCGCATGTTACATCTCACAGCAATATTGGTCAGGTGAAAACTACTTCATAGTAAGATTGTCATTATTACTTACTATACAGGGAGCTTTCATCACTGAAGTATTGCAATAGATAGTTGTGTAACTGTAAACCAATTTTAGTCTTTTGTCCATAAACTACTTATAAATTACACTGGAGGGAGGGGGAAGGGTTGCACTATGTTGTTAATTGGGTGTAAATCAGTGGCATAACTAGGAATGGCGGGGCCCCATGGCGAACTTTTGACATGGGGCCCCCCCGACACTGAAGACCCTGACCGACCCACCAACATTCCTGTGCACACTATTATACCCCATAGTGGCCCCTGCACACAGTATTATACCCCATAGTGGCCGCTGCCAGGATCGGTAAGTAAGTAGGGCCTGTTTCCGTAACTCCAGCCAGTAAGGGCCTATCAAAAAACCCCCCAAAAAAACGCAGTGGTAGAAGCTGTCGCCGGGCCCCCTAATATCCCGGGCCATGTGGCAGCCGCTACCACTGCTACCCCGGAAGTAACACCCCTGGTGTAAATGTTTTATATGTTTGTGTAAGGTGCATAAATTTTAATTTTTGACAAAAAATAGTTCAAAAATAGTTGTAATACATTATACTACATAATATGTATTGAATATGTAAAATCAATAAAAATGTTGAAATGAAAAAAAAAATTGTTCACATCAATGTTACGACAAATTAGTAAAATGCCAAAATAATAAAAATTTGAAGTGGAAAAAAAAGATTTACTTTTACGCTCTCAAAATGTCAATTTCAGTATAGCACTGAAAATTTTACTTTAGCATAACCAATAATTTAACATATTTTCTGCGAGCGAAGCCGCGGGTATTTTACTAGTTTCATATAAACTTAAGCATGATTATTATACTGTGAAGTTATTTGTGGCTGATTCAAATCACAGAGGGGTTCATGCAGATAAAGGCATAATGGGGAAGATTTTTGCCAGACAAATTCATCAGATTAAGAAAGCAGCTGCTAAAACAACAAACAGGTATTTGAAGCTGCTGGTGCTTCTGGAAAACCTCTACTATTCAGTTACCCCTAAACAGTGCCCACGAGCAGAAATAGATGCAGTGGGCCCAGAAATACATGAAGAATCATTTTGTTTACAGAAGAATGCTCTGCAACTCTGAATAGTTCAGATAGATGGAGTAAAGGATGGTCAAAATGTCTCCACAAGGAATAAATGTTAGCAAAGAGGTGGCAAACTAATTTTTTTGGACCAGAATCATGGTGAGAGAGCTGGTAGACCCCTTTAGGGTTCCTGAAAGTGTAAAAATGACCTCTACAAAATATATAGAGTTTCTGACTGACCACTTTCTTACATGATACAAAAAGAACTGTACCTTCAGTAGGAAAACCATCTTCACACATGACAATGCACCATCTCATGCAGCAAAAAATACCTCATTGGCTGCAATGAACATAAAAGGGGGGAAACTCATGGTGTAGCCACTGTCCTCCCCTGACCTCAACCCTTGTTTTAAGGATAGACTATGCAGAAGAGTGGTGAGCTCTGACCACTGCACCAACTGCTGTAAAGCAGAAGCTAAGCAAATGGTGCAGAACCTGGATACACACTGAAGGGACATCACCATAGAGTGGAGTACATCACGTCTTTAGATTTATTGACCATGGCTGTCTAGGGAGAAAATACAATCCCTTTAAATGAATGTCACTGTATAGAGTTTGGCAGTAAAATTGCATTTAGTTATTTCGTTTCAATCGTTTTGAAGAAGTTTTCCCTAGGCTTTCATGACCAATGATTAGGTATTACATTTTGGTGAGAGATATCACAAAACCTAGCAATTTTTGTATTGGAATCATTTAAAAATTATCCATGTGTCTAGATATTGACATTACATACTTCTTATGTACCCCCTAATGTTCCTCTGACTCCCTTGTAGATTGTCCTCCCGGTATGTCCAGTGTTGATGATCGTTCATGCTCAGTAGTTGAGTGCTACCACCTGGATTCTAGGCAGCAGAATAACTCCTCTTATTGTACATGCCATCAGATAAGAATCAGAATACTAAAACCAGTTTCTTCTTATTAGCATGGGACACATCAGAAGAAAATTATGACATGGAATGAAAGGAACATTAAGGGGCACCTTAACAAATATGTAACAGCATATTATCTGCCTGATATAATACAGACATTTACATAGTAACATAATAGATGCGCTATGTAAAGATACATGTCCATCAACACATAACCCTAAACTGTTGATCCAGAGGAAGGCAAAAAAAAAAAAAAAAAAATCATGAGACTGATGCCAATTTCATAACACCATGGGAAAAATCCTTTCTGACTCCAAATCTAGCAATCAGCATAAAAACCTGGATCAATTTACCAAAAACCTGAAATATGTAACCTGTAACATTTTTAAGTTTGTGAAAGGCATCCAGGTCCTTTCTGAATGTACACAATGCATCCACCATGACAGCATCCTGCGGCATAGAGTTCCATTGCCTCACTGCTCTTACAGGAAAGAATACCGGTCTATAATGCTGGTGAATTGTTCTTTCCTCTAGTCCCCTTGTCACTGTCCTAGGTGTGAGAAGATCATTAGAAAGGCGTTTGTATTGTTCCTTCTAAAGATTGACAAACCTCCAAAGTTTAGTTTTGTCTCTTATTCAGACAAAGAGATCCTCTGGCTTGTTTTGGTCCAAACTTGTTCGCATAGAACTGGATATGAAATTATTGTACTCTGGGGTCTATTCAGACTTCAGACCCCAGAGTACAAGAGGTGGAGGTTCAGAGGAGGTGACAAAAAAATGAACAAAATATAAATTATACCTTCCATTACCTCTTTTGGGACACTTTGCAGCATCCAGAGCTCTTGTTTGCAGTGCCTGATGCTCCCCTGTGATGTCATGCACCCATGGTCACACGATGAGGCCGAATATCAAATTGTTCAGTTTTGTTAAAGAACTAACAATTTGGAATATTTGGTTTGAATTTGGTTTGTGAATAGATTAGCCCATGTCTAGTCACTTCATGTAATTGTACATTATGATTAGATCTCCCCACAGCCATCTTTTTTCTAAACTGGATAACCCCAAATTTATTACTATGTCTCTGTATTCTAACCAGGAACGTAACTACTGTAGAGGCAGCGGAGGCGGTTGCCACAGGGCCCGGGCCACTATGGGGCACAATAATGTGTGCAGGGGCCACTAAGGGACATAATACTTTGTGCAGGGGCCACTATGGGGGATAATACTGTGTGCAGGGGCTACTATGGGGTATAATAGAACACGCAGGAATGCGTAGGAGGGGGTTGGTCGAGGTCTTCGGCGTCAGTGTCGGCCGGGGGGGGGGGGGCATGTCAAAAGTTTGCCATGGGGCCCCGCCATTCCTAGTTACGCCACTGACTCTAACCCACCCATTCCTCGAATTGTCTTGGTTGCCCTTCTATTTTTTAATTCTGGAAATCCCCTTTAAATATTATAATAATATAGTATATGCAATGAAAAATAATGGAATAAATTCCTGTAACATCACAGTCTGGCAAGTGACAGAACCCTCATGAGCAGTCATTTTTTTTGTTGTAGGTAATGTTTTTGGATACGCAGCATATCCCTGACTACGCTAGCATTATGGCCGCCTGACAAGCTGACATTTATTTAGCATTACAGAACATGGAATATTTTACTAGTCACTGAAGCCAGCTTCTTATTGCTGTGCTTAAACAGATATGCACATTGCAGTTCAGCCAGGGAGTGTGGATGGTCTTCATTTTTCTTCCCTTTTTTCTTTAAACAAAGATGAGATTTCAGCAAGGAGCAATTACAAGAAAAGGAGGCATGCATTACTAGTGTTAATGGTCTATGCAGATGACTTGGTTTTACCTAAACACTACTGCATCATAGGCAGATTGAAAAGAAGGCTACGATAATTGGTTCTGATAGCATGAAATTAACAAGCAAATTTATAGGCTGTAAATTTTCTTTGTGGTGACTTTTTCACATCCTTTCTTAAATCCTCTCTTCCTGTTCAGCCCTTGTTTATAGAACCCTTAACAGTCTCATATTCTCAGGGAAATAAAGCCAACTTTTAGTATGAGTTCACTGGTCAAGGCTTAGGCAATATGTAGCTTTCTAGTTGTTGAGCGGCTGAGCTATATATTCCATCATGGTCTTACAGAAAGACCAAGGCCCAGATTTACTAATATTTAGTGCAAAATACTCCGGATTTATCACAGAGGCTGATGCTGGATCATACATCTGGTGTATCTTTAGAGTATCTGATCTACATTAATACCACCTTTTAGTTGGCTTATTTCGAGCCAAAATTATGCAACACAATTTTGGTGCATTCTTGTCACGTCATGGAGCATTTAAAATGGTTGTCCAGGCAAAAGTGGACATGATATTGATCATTTAAATAGGCCAGGGGTGATGAAAAAAAAAAACATGTTCATTTTTCTTCGATGTTCTGGTGCCTCCCAGCGCAGTCTGGTCTTCTCGATCCAGTGTTGACATATGACGGAAGTCCCAGCCGCTCGTGACTTCTGACGCCAATCAGCGGCCTCAGCGAAGGGCATGAAATGTCACTACCTGTAACATCAAGCATCTCTTTCTAAGGCCTGCTGAGGCCGCTAATTGGTCTCAGTGGTCATGTGACTGCTAAGGCCAATCAGCGGCTTCAATGCGAGTGGTCCAGGACAGAAAGAAGTTGCACTTTGAGACACCTGAGCAACAAGATTTGACCGCGATGGGAGGAAACCGGAGCACCGTTTTTTTTTTTTTTTTTTTCATCTTCCCTTGGCCTACACAAAATATATAACTATTACCTAGACAACTTTTTTTAAGTCACGACTAGGATTGAGCCGATCTTGAAATTTCAGGATCGTTTTTAAAATCCGATTTCCGATCATTTTCCATTCAAACCCGATCCCAGTTCCGATCAAAACGATGTAAGTTAATGGGATTTTTTTTTAATAATCGAAGATCGGATTTTAAAAATGATCGTATTCACTACACAGCATGTAGTCCAAAAATTGTTTCAATTTTTGGATTCCACGTTGTGTAGTGATTAAAAAAAAAATCCCTTGGCTACTTAGCCCCCCTGGTGTCCACTTACCTGCACAGATCTGCTGCCACTCCCTGTTCTTGTCGGTCCGGTCCTCTCTCATTGACATGCCTTCAGAGTGCTGTGTGAGCCCTCACCTCCTTAGGCTAGTGTTAGAGATGATGGGAGTAGGCGGGGCTTGTTGTGGCTTAGGAAAGTGTGGGCAGGGGGACGTAAGTGCATCACTCATGTCTCCCCTCCCAGTACCCACCCACACTCTCCTAAGCCACAAGCCCTGCCTTCTCCCAGCATCTCTAACAGAAGAGGAGCGAGAAGAACGGGCAGCGGCAGCACTTCTGTGCAGGTAAGTTGAGAGAAGTTCGCGAATAGATAGATACTATGTACTCTTCTGCTTCATCCCTGATTTACTGTATACTCAGCTCTGCTACATCTCAGATGTAGCAGAGTTGAGTATACAGCTTTACTACATCTCAGATTTAGCAGAATTGAGTATAGGGTAAAACAGGGACGAAGCAGAAGAGTGGATGGCTGCAGTACATCCATAGGAATGAAAGGACGCAGCCGGCATGCAGGGGGTTAAGCGGCCGGATGCCGGAAAAGTCTGCATTCCAACCACTTCCATTCATTTCTACAGGTGCGTGCTATTAGTACTCCCTCATCTGATTCTATAGTTTTTCCCACAATGATTCGCCAGTAGCCAAGCTACTGGTGAGATATGGAACCTGAAAGTCACAAGTACAAGACATTGTTACCCCTTTGCTTGTCATTGTATAGAGAAGTACCAATCAGTACTGATGTAAATCATGCTTTTAGGGTTACATTGAAAACTTGCTATTAGCTAAAGCAGCTCTTGTTTGTTTGTCTATCTCTTACTCAGCTTCTCTTCCCTCCGCCTCTTCACTTTCCATACACTTCTGTGGGCAGCTATGATTGGACTCCTCTGTAACCTGAGGAAACCAAATGAAAATTAGCAGTCATTTCAGAGGAAGAAAACAGTTTAGGAGGGAGGAGGAAATTGGATATAGAGGCTTTTTTCTTTGATAGATATATTGAAGCATGTATGTTTGGCCCCCACAGCTAGCATGAACATATACGAATGACTTTCAAGCCAATTATATCCATACCAAAGTTCTACTTTCTTTGAAAATAGGTTAGCTTTGAAGATTGTTCAGGAGAGGAGAGAAAGAGGCTGGAGAATTAACCCTCATATCTAGTCCAATGGACATCCTCATATACAGCATTCTATAACTTAAACAAAGGCCTCTTGGAAGGTCGGGCATGAGGCTAAAGGGAGCAGCCATTATTGGGTTATTTCACTGGAATCCTGTTTTAAGACAGGCTTGCACATTCCAGTGAGCGCCCTCTATTGGTTTGCAACAATGAGGCAGCAACTGTCTTCCTAATTACATCATGGAAGGCGGATTTGCATATTCTTCCCATAGTTGGTATAGATTGTGATACGCCAAAGCTACGGATCCCAAACCGTTGAAAAATGTTAATAGATTCCAGTAAAACTAGTCAACTTTAGTCAAAGTATATGCATTTTTTTTTTTTAAAAAAGTTAAATACTCTCAAAGGTATCTAAAATGTTTAAGATGTTCTCTGAAGATCATTGCCCCAATTTTCAGCCAAGTCCAGGCATTTGCCCAATATTAGTTACTGCTTTGTAAAGAGATCCACTAAAGATTTTCTCAGCTTACATGATCAGCGCCAGGTCAGGTTCTGCTTTGGTAAGCGTTCATCTTTTAATCCATTTCCATTATGAGTTAGGGGTTAGTCATTGCTTTGTGGCAATCCAATCCTTTTGCTCCAAATATAATTGTTCTAAGAGGAAAACATGAACAAGGTCAAAGGATTGCAAAAGAAATCGGAGATTTGTTACAACATCCATGTTTGCTCTGCAAATAATTAGAACTCTGACTTTCTCTTATTTAACGAGGATCTGTAGTCAATGTGCTTCGCTTTCCTAAGTATCCTAAAGCAGCAGACTTCCTTTTCTCATATATTAATCATACAATATAATGGAAACATTCCATTAATTAACATAGTGGCCCATTATATTAAAATCCCTTTGAGTAAATGAAAGAGGAAATTACTTCAAAAACCTCCATCTAGCATTATAAATCAGCAGGAGAAAATCCATAGCAGATTAATTTGAGATGATATATAATATTATCAATTAATATAATCCGGACAATAACTCAGGGTTTTCTCAAGTTAAGTACTCTCTAATCAAAAATGTTTCAGGCATGTACCTCCAAATTTATGGTTAATAATCACCGGTATAACCAAAAGCTTCTGGACCCCGATGCAAAATCTGTAACTGGGCCCTCGCGCTATTTCAGTTACTGGCATTTTAGGGCTAATTCCATTAAATTTTAGGATCTATTTAATTTTACGTTTCTTGACAGATGTCCATTTTATTCACAGACCATGGGTCCGGTGAAAAATCACGGAGTTATGGTCTATTTTGCCTCAACTTGCCAACCATTCACCCCCATTGTAGTCTATGGGTCTATCAATATCATGCACAGCGCACAGATTTTCACAAACCCAAAGCATTGAAAAATATATAATTTTTGTTTATACTTATTTTGAAAGAAGCGCTAAGGGGGTGTTCACACTACCATCACTGTCCGCCCTGGGGTTTCCGTCCCAAACCCCAGGGAAACTGGACAGGGGATGGCTTACTGGCGGCCAGCTTTAAAATCCATTCATTTCCAGTTTCCCTGGGATTTAGGATGGAAACCCTGGGCGGGCAGCAGTAGTAGTGTGGATGCCCCCTAACTTACACGATTGACCACCAACTATTCTAATGAGGTCGGAATCCTGTTTTTGTGATTAGTGAGGCTGCAGCAGTCAGGACAAATGAAACCTAAGTGGATAGGGGTTAACTTGTTATTACCAGGATAGCCTTCAATAAAAGCTCAAATGAAGGCCAAAGCATGACCTTTAAGTCTACAGTGCCCCGCCCCTTAAAGTTCCCACCACAGTACCCTCACGAACACTGATATAGATATCAACTACATTCTGCTTTACTTTCCAGATACTAAGGAACATTGCAGTGTATATAAAATGTAAAGAATGACAGGAGCGTGCCTTGCACATAACCCTTAGGGTCCATTCACACGGAGGAAAATGGTGAGGAATTTGGTGTGGAATTTCAGCGCTGAAAAAAAAGCCTCCCATTGACTTCAATGGGCTCCTTTTTCTGCCACCCTAACTCTGTTGGTAGAGCAAATCTTAATCTCAGGGTCGTGGGTTTGGGCCCAATGTTAGGCAATGGTTGGTTTCTTTCTGCTTCAATTATACCTATACCTATAGGGAAACTGCTGGCGTTTCCATAGGTATAATTGACATGCTGCGATTTAAAAAACTACTACATTTTTGGAACTTGCAGTGTAGCCACTGCACTTGTTTTTTCACAGTGTGTGGATGGAATTCGCTTTTTTCAGCAGCGTTTTCATCGAGGCCAAACTGTGGCATTTACGCCACATGGGGCCCCAGCCTCTAGGTATTACCAAAGACAATTATCTTCTGAATAGAGATGAGTGAACAGTAAAATGTTCGAGATTCAATATTCGTTTCGAGTAGCCCCTCAATATTCGACTACTCGAATCGAATATCAAACCCTATTATAGTCTATGGGAGGAAAATGCTCGTTTCAGGGGTAGGCAACATTCAATCAAATTATACTTACCAAGTCCACGAGTGAGGGTCGGGCTGGATCCTCCGAGAAGTCTTCTCCGTTCAGCGTCCCCGCGACATCTTCCGGCTCTGAATTCACTCTGCCAGGCATTGGACCTGGGCAGAGCCGACTGCGCATGTCTGCACTACAAGCGGGCATGCGCAGTTGGCTCTGCCTAGGCCCGATGCCTGGCAGAGTGAATTCAGAGCCGGAAGACGCCGCGGGGAAGCTGCACGGAGAAGACTTCTAAAGGTAGGAGAAGAACCAGCACTGATTGGCCGACTGTATAGCATTCGGCCAATCAATGCTGGTTCTGCATCGTACTTTTACATTCGAATAGCGAGTGGTACTTCATCAAGTACGAGTATTTCGAATACCGTAGTATTCGATCGAATACCTACTCGATCGAATACTACTCGCTCATCTCTACTTCTGAAATAGCCAACATTTTTTTTTATACATGCAAGAACTGCACCAGTTTACAAACTCATTGGTATTAAGAACTATCAAGTAGTTAGAATAGAAAAGTAATCCAATAGAATGTATAGAAATGAACACAGCAGGGCATGTTGAGATAAAAATCGGGTTCAGTAGTTGTCTATTTCCAAGTATTCATCTTTATTCAAGCCTGTATAGCGTGTCTCTGACTAACATATTTAATAGATGGCAGACTTCAAAATAGACAGGGTAACTATGAAAATTATCATTCATAACACTTGGCATAAGAAGAAGCTAAAAGTGCTCATCCCATGCAGTCCAGATATAACATTATACAAATAGTATACTTTGCATTCTATAGATTTTATTTCACAAGAAGATACCACTTGTGGTGGACTGTCTTTGGCGCCAAGAAAAAGTCTGCCAGAGCTAATGATATGCTTTAGAATTTGCATATTACGAATTTATCACACAATGCGGACCCTTTCCAGACCAATTCCAGACAAGATAAATAGAGACAGAAACTCAATATGTAATATGAATAATGAAACTACTGTGAAATACCAGGGCTAAAAATGTGTAAGATTACTCATGGCATACCAAGATCCTGGATTTTACAGCCTTGTTTCTTGTCAGATCTAATATTTGGAAAAATAGCCTAATTTGCTTTGGCATTGGATTATTTAATATGGACTAGACAAGTATCAAAGCACTTGACACTTTAGAAAGCATGCACTACCTACATTAGTTTGGAAAAAGCATTAAAGTGTGAAAAAGACCTCACCGTTCTTAGGGCCATGCCACGAAATAAGAAGAAAATAAGAATATACTGCATAAACAAGACCTATGGAAAAGATGATAAAATATTATTCAAAATACAGTGCAAGATATACAACTCCAAGAAGTCCATAGTTGGGATACCATTTAGGAATTGCTCTATACAGTACAAATTTTACTATATAAATCCATAATATAATAATAATAATAATAATAATAATAAAAATAATAATAATAATAATAATAATAATAATAATAAATTTTATTTATATAGCGTTAACATATTCCACAACACTGTACAATTTGTAGGGTTCGAATACAGACAGATACATAACAAAGAACGTCATTTCACACAATGCTATATACTTTATACTCTACACCTGCTTTGCTTTCCATCTTAGTATAGGTTGTATAATAATACTCCTGGGTGATGTCATCTGTTTGTAATGACTTTGTATACATGATAAAGAACACCCATAAAGACTGTTTTATTTGCCAATTTTTGGAAAGGGTCTAATTTACTACTTTACATTTTCATGTATTTGTATTGATTTCTCATTAGTTTTCTGCATCCTGGGAAATAATGCTAATACTAAATGGATTTTCTGGGGCCACACGGGGGCTCAGTGGTTAGCACTACAGCCTTGCAGCGCTGGGGTCCTGGTGTTTAAATCCCACCAAGGGCAAAAAAACATCTGCAAGGAGTTTGTATGTTCTCCCTGTTTTTGCATGGATTTCCATCCCGTATTCCAAAAAAGACATACTGATAGGGGAAAAAAATGTACATTGTGAGCTCTATGTGGGGCTCACAATCTAAATTGAAAATAAATAAATAAATGGATTTTCTGGTAAACGACGGGGGGGCCTGGAGTCTGATTCTCACAGCCCCAATGAATGGCGCAATGGTCACGCAAGTGACTTTTAGTCCCAGTACTTCTGATCGCTGGGGGAAATTCGATCAGGCCTCCCCAGTTATAGGATACTCATACCCTGTCCTGTGGATATGGGATAAGGGCCCATAATGATACATGACCTTTAAATGGAGTTCTCCAGTAAAAAAAAAAAAAAATAGCAGCAAGATTGCATTTTGACAGAAGAAAGGTCTGTTAACTATGCCACTAACCAGCCCTACATCAGTATAGAAATGATATAGTAATGGTTTAGATTTTGGTGGTGACACATCCTTTAAGGGTCCAGTAAAAGAAAACCTTATTTGGAGCTCATATTGGAGCCAATCACTTGCAATTACCTTATGCACATTATGTGGGAGCGTATTAGGATAGGACAACCATTCTGGGGCTCATAGAGAATACTTGAAAGGTGGATCCATTGAAAATGTCAAGTCAGGCAAAATTTTAAACAATTTTGGACCTATGCCTCAATTTAGCAGAATTCTCATCTATCTATCTATCTATCTATCTATCTATCTATCTATCTATCTATCTATCTATCTATCTATCTATCTATCCATATAGATCTATCTATCTAGGTCTATCTATCTATGTTTTTTTTCCCCTTCTTAAGAGGTCTGGTGGTCTGGTTTTGCTCTGCCAAATGAGGCTTCCTAGGTTCATCTCGGCCAACGCCGGGGTCCCTAATTTTGTACCCCCTTTGAGAGCTGAAAGTAAAGGGCACTTTGCAGTATTATAATAGGAGTTGTGTGTGCTATGTTATGCTGTCTTTTACTGTTCTTGATAAAACCTTGCCCAACTACAGACGGCTATACATTTGCTTTCTGCCCACAGGATGGACTTGTTTGGACTGGAACGTAGCCTATAACCCAGCTGGGCTCATATATCTCAGATCTTCAGTACAAGGCAGAATTGTCACAGAACTGAGGGTAGAGATGGGGCAAGGAGGTCTGGCAGAACCTAAACCACACTGTCTCTATTTTATATTACCATATTATTCAAACTATATAAAAATACATTCAGTAGTAGAAAATAGAAAGAAAAAGCTGTCATTATAAATGATCACGGTAAGGCGATAGCATTCTATTCTTTTGAGATAAAAAGATAATGGCCGACATTTTCCTGCAGGCTAAAAGTCTAAAATAATAGTTTAGCCTTTGTGTTTCCTTTTGTAGAAAGAGTCCTAAACCACTTTAAAGATATTATTTCATACATGAATATAGGTATTATTACCCAATTAAGGATTGAAAGGCAGAGATGACCTCGTAGGGCAATACACTGGTAATATAAGGATATATTACACACAGAGACCTCAAGGGTGAGCCCACTGGTTACGACGCTAGCTAAAACATCATAACATATTAAATTAGAGACAGACAGACCCTAGGGTTCATTTAGCCTTTTCTTCCAACTGCTATGCCAATTATTAGTCCACTTGAAGGAAATGTATTGCACTGTCGCGCATGGTTAGTAAATGAAACATATGTTTCCACTGTCTGTGCTGAGATTACAAACAGGGACAATTCCTGCTATTGTGGTAACATTCGGAGCCTATGTTATGCTATTCAGTGTAATCGAGCAAGTTGCATGCCTGGGGCTGAATAATCTTTTTTGTCCTTTGATTTACAAGATGTTCCAAATATCAAATGAGAATATGTGAATCACTCTTGCAACAATCAGGAATTCCACTGACATGACATCAAAAGCTTTCCTAAGAGAGTCGGTTCAGTATTGGTGGGACATGCTGTCACCAAAGGTAACTTGGCTATACAGAGACTATATACTGAGTGTGATTACAAATGTACTAGGCAAAACAGAGCAAAGATGAAATACATTGTAACAACATCAGATTTTTAAAGGGCTTGCTCACTTTGTTTTTATATGGAGCATTCACTTTCTGTGGTTGTTCTTTCTGTTGGGTTACATTCATTTTTATTCTTAGGTATCTACCCATTTTATTTGCAGTGCAAAAATAACAAAAGAAATCAAGAAGTGTACTTAAAGGAAGTCTATCGGCTCTTCCATAACATAAATGGAGCCTCCTATTTAAACAAGACCTGTCACATCCTCTGGCATTGACGTTTTATATACTACTTGAAAGGTGACAGTTTGCTGAATTCAGTTTTGACGATATCCGCACAGGTTCCCGGTAGTTTTGGCGCCAATATCCCTTCACTGTCAGATGGGTGGTCTTAAGGGTCAGCTTCATCACTGGGCGGTGAGGAATGGTCCCTCTGACAGTATAATGCTATGGAAGAGTACTGTCGAGAGGAGGTGGGGAGTGGTTCTTCATTACCTAGTGATGACACTAGGCAGTAAGGCCCACCCTTCTGACAGTGGAGAGATATCTGTACCGAAATTTATAGCAACTATATCTCCTGAACCCAGATGCACATCTTAAAAAATGACAGTGCGCTTCATTCAGTGTACTGTCACCTTTCTAGCGGTATATAGAAGCACGAGTGCCAGAGGACATGAAAGATCCTCTTTAAGGCCTCTACAAAGTACTATTATAGGTTTGGGAGGCATTTTGAACATGATAGACTCAATTTAATTTAGTTTTTGTTTCCAAAAACATTTAGTACCATCATATTCGGTGATACTATACATACTGTATATTGTCATCGCTCACATTAGCTATAGCTGGTTTCTGCCCTATTCTCTCACACACAAGAACTATTTCATTGGAACTCAACATATTGTTTTGTTTTTGAAGTAATGGCAAAATGGGAGAGCACATCCACGTCTTGTTGTCATGGCCAGAATCAAATTGACTTTGCTATGAACCATTTTGGTGAACCAAATAGTAAAGGGTAACTTTCTTCTAGACAAACTTCTGATATGTCAGAAATTTATACTGGTGTTTGCCTAGATCCTGAGACTACCATTTGCTAGAACAAAAGGGTAGAGGTGGCTATTCCTCTTTCACTCCTTTTGACATTTTTTGTTTCTCTTCCAAAAATCTTTCATAGCTTCAGATGGTTGATAAACATATTATCTCTATTAGGCCATCTTCAGTGAGCTGTGTCTTTCCAGTGAAAACTATAAGATGCCAACTGGTGACAAATGACAATGACATTCAGCCAAGTGGTTGTGCCTCTTATTTATAGTGATCAGCGGTACGAGTCCCTGGACCACAACCAATAACAATGGATAACATTCAGAACACCAATGCACACGTGTTTCTACACAGGTATATCAGCCAAACCAGGCTAGGTAAATATTGCACTTGTTCAGATCACATCAATAAGAAAAACCCTATATTAGGAACACCATAGAGTGTTTATTAATGGCAGGGTCTATATGACTATGGTATCTAGATTTTTCTTTTTATCCACACACCTAATAAGGTGGTAGCATGTGAGCATTGGTGTTTGTTCTTGGATCCTTGGCTTTGGTACAGCCCTACAGCTGTGATACGTTGTTGCTGTACACACTTGGATTGTTTTTGCATTGAGTGTGGCACTGGTGTGTTTTATTTATTTATTGCATTAATTTATAATATGACTCGAGATTTGTTAAAAGTTTTAAAAAATTACAGTGTCTATTTAATGGGAGTCTACCACTTCCCCTGAGCATATTAAACTGTCACCAATATGTTACAGAACACATTACAGTGATAAACAACATCCATTTGAAGTGTCATGTAAATGAGGGAGTGCACTGGGGGCGGACCTACAGCTCCAAGAGCTTTCCTCTTGCCACTCAGAACCCTACTATCTCCTGCTTGTGCTACCCTGTGCCATGGACGTTGACCCTCCTACTGCTACGACATTATCCACCCTACTTGAGTAGCAAGAGCAGTGCTCCGGGGAGCTGAAGACACCCCCTAGTGCACCAATTGCCTTATTTGCATATCTTTTCAAAGTTATTATTCTCCAAATCTAAAAAAATAAACAACATACTGTACATTTGTTAAGCATGTCAGTCACTGTAATGTGCTCTGCAATGTAATGGTCACAGTTGAATATGTTGGGGACACATGGTACACTCCCTTAAATGAAACTTTGTCAATTATTTTTGACACAAATAGATACCACAAGTCACATCTACAGCACTTGGCAATTATTTTTCTACGGTTTTGTGATATACTGTGTGTGCAGCAATGCAAAGGACAAGTTTATCTTTGCATGTAACACTAGGTTCACACTAGCGTTCGGGTCTCCGTTCTCAGCTTTCCGTCTTCTGCCGCCAGAAGACAGTAAGCTGTCAGAGCGGGTCCGGCCATGAGCGGTGGTGAGCGTTTTATGCTCTCCGCCGCAGTGGCGGATCCAGGGTTTGCGGGGCCCTGGGCAATTGACTTTGGCGGGGCCCTACGCGCAGCGCGCCGCAGCAGATTAGGCCCCGCCCACTTTTATGTTGACTCCGCCCATTCTCATTCATTTTTCATGTGATTCCACACAGTATAATCCTCCTACAGTCACCCGTAAATTATATGTCCCCCCCTCCATCTCTCTCCATTTTCATATACACCCTTCATCTACCCCTACTTTCATGTCCCCCCCTCTATCTCTGTCCCCAGTTTCATGCCATTCTCCCCCTTTATCTGCCCACAGTTTCATGTCCCCCCCGTCTCTGCCCCAGTGTCATGCCGTTCTCCCCCCTTCATCTGCCCCAGTGTCATGCTGTTCTCCCCCCCTCTATCTGCCCCAGTGTCATGCCGTTCTCCCTCCGTTCATCTGCCCCAGCGTCATACTGTTCTCACACACACTCACCTTCCCTCGTTCCCCCGCAGCTCTCTCCCTCATACACATATTGTAGGCACGATGTGACATCATCACATTGCGACTACAAATGCCGGAGCTCAGCGTTAAAACAGGAGCTGAGCTGTGACACCTCCTGCTTTAAACGCCTATGTATTCAGCTCATTGGCGTCCGTAGGACGCCGATGAGTTGAAATCGGGACATGCTGACCCAGGGCCGGCTCCAGGTTTTTATGAGCCCTTGGACGACAGAGCCTCAGTGGGCCCCCTTGTAAAGGAGGCGGGGGAGTCGAGACACTGTGCGTCGCAGATGAAGCGAGTGACGTCATGCAGGAGTGTGGCGTCACCAACGCCATACCTCCTAATTTTTAATGAGTAGAAAGAGGGGTAAAATGTGCGGCACTCTCTGCGTGCCGCTGCAAATTTGGCTCCACCCACTTTTATGTTGATTCCACCCATTCTCATTCATTTATCATGTGCTCCCACACAGTATAATCCTCCTACAGTCACACGTAAATAATATGCCCCCCCTCCATCTCTCCCACAGTTTCATATACACCCTTCCTCTGCCCCCAGTTTCATGTCCCCCCTCCATCTCTGTCCCCAGTTTCATCACGTTCTCCCCCTTCATCTGCCCACAGTTTAATGTCCCCCGTCTCTGCCCCAGTGTCATGCTGTTTCCCCCTCCCCTTCATTTGCCCCCCAGTTTCATTGGGCCCCCTCCATCTTTGTCCCCAGTTTCATGCCGTTCTCTCCCCACCCCCTTCATCTTCCCCAGTGTCATGCCATTCCCCCCTCCCCTTCATTTGACCCCCAGTTTCATGGGCCCCCTTCATTATGTTCCACCTTAATATTTAATACAAAACAAACACTTACACTCACCTTCTATCACTCACCTTCCATCGTTCCCCCGACGCTCCTCTCTCCCACTCCAGTCATATACGCGATTAAAGCAGGAGCTGTGACCTCAGCTCCTGCTTAGCTACGGCCCGGCTTGCGTGTGAAGGCGCGATGTGATGACGTCATCGCGCCTACACACGCAAGCCGGGCCGGAGCTTTAAAGCAGGAGCTGAGGTCACAGCTCCTGCTTTAATCGCGTACAGTGGCGTAACTAGGAATGGCGGGGCCCCGTGGCGAACTTTTGACATGGGCCCCCCCCCTTCCTGACTGACACCGAAGATCTCGACCGACTACCCCCCCCCCACACGCCGCATTCCTGCACGCTCAATTATGTCCCATAGTGGCTCCTGCACACAATATTACACCCCATTGTGGCCCCTGCACACGGGATTATGCCCGATAATGAACACCCACGAACAATTATTATACTCTGGGGTATTTTCAGACCCCAGAGTATAATAACCGGAGACCGAGGGGAGATACAGACATAAAAAAAAAAGTTACTTACCTGTCTCCGGCTCCGTTGCAGTCTTTGGTGGTGTTGGCCATCTTTAATAACACACTGATGTCACATGACATTTCATACCCTCCCTCCATCTGCCCCCAGTTTCATGCACCCCTCATCTCTACCCACATTTTCATGTCCTCTCCTCCATCTCTGCCCCTAGGTTACTGTTGCTCCTCAGCACACATACATACACACTCACACACATACACACTCACACACACTTACACACAGACAGACACTCTCCATCCTGCATCTCCCTTCCCCCTCCCCTTCATTACCTCGCAGCAGATGTCTCCTTCTCTTTCCAGGACTGTACGGGCTATAGACATGCCCACCCAGTCATGTGACGGATGACGTCACACAAGGTCCTTTCAGCTTTCCCCCGCTCTTAGCACAGTTAAAACAGTTTGTCTGTGATAAGAGCGGGGGTAGCAGAGGTAGCTGTCGCCGGGCCCCTTATGTCACGGTGACAGGCAAGTGCCGGGGGGCCCCCAGAGGCTCTGTGGGCCCCCCGGCACTTGCCCGACTGCCGAGCTGACTGGGTCCATTTTGTTAGGGCCGGGCCGCGGGGCCCCGCTAAGTGCGGGGCCCCGGGCGGTTGCCCGGCTCGCCCGGCCCTGGATCCGCCCCTGCTTCGCCGCAAAAACGGTTTTTTAAAACTGGACACAGAGTAGTACATGTCCTCACTCTGTATCTGATTTTAAAAAACCGATTTTGCGGCGGAGAGCATAAAACGCTCACCACCGCTCACGGCCACACATCTTTCAAACTCATTCAAATGAATGGGTATGAACGAGTCCTGCAGGTTTCCGTATCCTGCATCTGTTTTGTGCATGAAACGGAAACCTGCAGAACGGAGACTGGGCACAGATGTGAATGAGCCCTAAGGCTGGGGACCCACGTTGAGAAAACCCTGTGTTTTACACTACCTGAAAAGTGGATGGGATTCTGGCTAACCCTATCCACCCATTGCAGAAAAAAAAAAAAAAAACTGCAGCCGAAATGCTGCGATTTCAGAAACTCTTGCGGAAAAAAATGCGTTTCTGCCACAGTCTTTTCCGCAGCGTTTTTTTTTGGCTGCAGCTCATTATGAAGGGCCTTAGCCTTAGGCTGAGGCCCACGTTACAGAAAGGCCAGGTTCACACGGGTTTTTTGGTCAGGATTTTGACATGGAATCCGAAATCAATGGGAGCCGGTCATTTCCTTTTTCCGCGACAAACCCTTTCTTCAGGTGGATTCCACAGCTGATTCAGCCGCAGATGTCCGCCTCGCGATACTTGACTGGTGCAAAAGTATGGGCACCCCAACAGAAAAGTGACATTAATATTTAGTAGATCCTCCTTTTGCAAAGATAACAGCCTCTAGTCGCTTCCTGTAGCTTTTACTCAGTTCCTGGATCCTGGATGAAGGTATTTTGGACCATTCCTCGTTACAAAACAATTCAAGTTCAGTTAAGTTTGATGGTCGCCGAGCATGGACAGCCCGCTTCAAATCATCCCACAGATGTTCAATGATATTCAGATCTGGGGACTGGGATGGCCATTCCAGAACATTGTAATTGTTCCTCTGCATGAATGCCTGAGTCGATTTGGAGCAGTGTTTTGGATCATTGTCTTGCTGAAATATCCATCCCCGGCATAACTTCAACTTCGTCACTAATTCTTGAACATTATTCTCAAGAATCTGCTGATACTGAGTGGAATCCATGCGACCCTCAACTTTAACAAGATTCCCGGTGTCGGCATTGGCCACACAGCCCCAAAGCATGATGGAACCTCCACCAAATTTTACAGTGGGTAGCAAGTGTTTTTCTTGGAATGCTGTTTTTTTTGGACGCCATGCATAACGCCTTTTTGTATCACCAAACAACTAAATTTTTGTTTCATCAGTCCACAGGACCTTCTTCCAAAATGAAGCTGGCTTGTCCAAATGTGCTTTTGCATACCACAGGCAACTCTGTTTGTGGCATGCTTGCAGAAACGGCTTCTTTCTCATCACTCTCCCATACAGCTTCTCCTTATGCAAAGTGCGCTGTATTGTTGACCGATGTACAGTGACACCATCTGCAGCAAGATGATGCTGCAGCTCTTTGGAGGTGGTCTGTGGATTGTCCTTGACTGTTCTCACCATTCTTCTCTGCCTTTCTGATATTTTTCTTGGCCTGCCACTTCTGGGCTTAACAAGAACTGTCCCTGTGGTCTTCCATTTCCTTACTATGTTCCTCACAGTGGAAACTGACAGGTTAAATCTCTGAGACAACTTTTTATATCCTTCCCCTGAACAACTATGTTGAACAATCTTTGTTTTCAGATCATTTGAGAGCGGGCTGTCCATGCTCGGCGACCATCAAACTTAACTGAACTTGAATTGTTTTTTAAAGAGGAATGGTCCAAAATCCCTTCATCCAGGATCCAGGAACTGATTAAAAGCTACAGGAAGCGACTAGAGGCTGTTATCTTTGCAAAAGGAGGATCTACTAAATATCAATGTCACTTTTCTGTTGAGGTGTCCATACTTTTGCACCGGTCAAATTTTGGTTTAATGGATAGTGCACATTTTCTGTTAGTACAATAAACCTCATTTCAATCCTGAAATATTACTGTGTCCAACAGTTATTAGATATATCAAACTCAAATGGCTGTTGCAAACACCAAAATATTTAGAACTAAAATTGATTAAGATTAATAGGGGTGCCCAAACTTTTGCATAGGACTGTATTGCTCATTCCTTTTGTAGCCACTCCTAGGTTTTGGCTCAAAAAAAGCAGCAAAATCTGCATCAAAAAAGTTGCCTTTCTGCAACGTGGGGCCTCAACCTTAAAGACGCTATTCCTTTTCACTGCGCCACATTACTGATCAAGAACATGGACAAGAACAAGTATGTATAGTATGTATGGTGCCATTTTGGAATTCGTTATTTTTTCATAGTTTTTGTGGTTTCACGGCTTAAAAGTAGTTTAACATTATATAGAGTAATTTCTATCCTACTATAATATGGCTGTCTCCGTACACTCTGTTATCTTGGACTGCACTTCCCTGTGTTAGTTTTTCTCTTCTTGTACATTTCTAGCCAACTTTCTATCATCAGCAAATTTAAGCAATTTGCTAGTTATCCATGCTTTGAGATTATTTATGTAGGAGAACTTTAGCTATGGTTCTAAAGCAGAATGCAACTAAATACTTTTTTTTGGTTAAAAACAGAAAGACTGTCAGTTTATATAATATGACAGTTCACTAAGATCAAAAGTTTGGCTCCTGAACAAACATATTCTTAAAACCTTAGCACAGTGTACAGTGTCAAAGTATGAGACATTTCTTATATTTAGCACATTATACAGAAAATACTGTGATATTATGAATAGCTTTTTGTACCATCTATTACGTAATAAAAAAAGGAGTAAATTAGGAACAGTTATAACAAGATATGTCACCCATGTAGCATGTGGAATAGCTAAATGTTGGATAGAAACCAATCAAAATCAGTTTAGACTTATTAAAAAATAAAAAGCAAATTACTCCAATATTTCTTTTTTCTAAAGTTAGTTGAAACCCTAAGTTTCATGGACTTTTCATGGTGTTTAAGGCTGAGGCTCCATGTTGCGGAAATGCAGCGCTTTTTGTTGAAGATTTTGCTGTAGCTTTTTGAGACAAAGCCAGGAGTTACAAGAGGAAGGCAAAATATGTAGGACGTTCTTATACTTCTACCTTCTGCTCACTCCACTCCTGGCTTTGGCTATCAAGACCGCAACAAAATCTGCAACAACAAAAAAAAAGCTATATTTCCGCAACGTGGGGTTTTAACCTAAGGGCTTGTTCACATGGAGTAAACGCGGCACGCAATGTGCCGCGTGCATGGGACGTTTGCGCCGTGATTTTGACGGTGCATGTTTGCGGTCGCGTTAGCCCTAAAGGTGTTTTCCTTTTTATGATGTCATTTTGCTAAGCGATAGAGTCACATTTTGCTTGTAAGGTATCTGACTTCTGTGAGTATCCTTTTACTTTAGAAGGGTTGTTTTAGCAAAGACCTGGATCTTTTATTGTTAAAGGGGTTTTCTGTGAGGAAAATCTTTTTTTTTTTTTTTTGAAAGGTCTGTTAGTGCTAGTAATGGGTTAATAAATACACCCATATAGCTTTTAGCAGTGTTTGGAGTGATTTCTGGGTGTCTCTGGTTGCTGCTGCATTCTCTGCATTTGTTTACTAGGTGTTAGCTTTCTGCTGTGCAGTTTCCTGTGTAGCTTCTACATTAGTTTCCTCTCACTCATCCCCCTCCTCTCTCTTTCTTACACTCCCCCTCCCCTGTCTCCCTAGCCTAGCGATCCCCCATTACTAGTCGCTCCAACCCTTCCCTGTCTCCCTAGCCTAGCTATCCCACCCATTACTAGCCTCTCCCACCCTCTCCCATCTCCCTAGCTATCCTATTCCACCCATTACTAGCAGAGAGGAAGGGGTAGGAGCCGTTCCCGGACACAGGAAGGCTTGGTAAGTATTGGTGGGGGAAGAGTAATGGTGACGCTCCGTTTTGGAAGCGGTGAAACGGTATGTCACCAGATTATTAGAAAGTGACCCTGTGGCGGTCACTTAATGGCTTCAGGGTTATGGGTAATTATAGTTTTTTTTTAATTGAAATAAATTAGAAGTTAAGCAGGGGAGAGGGCGTTTAGTTTAAGGGTTAATTCTTCATTAATCTGGACAACCCGTTTAAGGCCTGGCATTTAGATGTATCCCCTTTTCACCATAAGGGGGTTCTACTTATTGGTGCTCAGAGATTTGGGACCTCAGTGATCAGGAGAACATAAACATAAGTGGGAGATATTGGGAAAGGATAAATACAGCCCACTTACTTGAGCCAGTCCAAATTAACGATGTTAGGTATATAGCCAGATTTCGGGACAGAGGTAGCACGTGAAACAACCCATCGGCTGTGGGAGATGTCCATAGAGAAAAAATAAAAAATTTCCAGCTCCACTCCTTAAGTCCCTTTTTGATAAAACGTAGCGTTTATTGGTACATCGGTAAAATTCCAGTATATGTTACAGGCATGGTCACTGATAAATCAACTCCATGTTCCCAAAGAAAGCCAGCCATCAGGAGAACATAGCCTGCAACTTTTCCTAATTGCTCCAAGTGAATAGTGTAGTGGAATTCATGTTTGGCCAGCGCTCCATTCGCAAATGTGGGGCCACTGGAGATTGACATCCCAGCAGTTCTATAGAAGCGAATGAGGACATACTGTGGCAAAGAAGATATACCACCGCTCCATACATAAGGAGCACTGAAGAAAACCATTATCATGATCCCTCTGGATACCAGTTGCTGAATCCTCAACAGTCAGACATTTATCGAATATCCCATCGATAGGAATAAATGTTTATAGTGGAATAACCCCTTTAATGCAACAATGAAGGTTTGACTGATGTGACTCCCTCCACAGCATGTGCTGGCATTAGTGCTAGGAATGGGATCCGCCACTTTTTCTCCCATCTACTTAATTTTGTTTTTAGCCAAAGATCACATGGATGGCCCATAATACACAAAATATTTTTCTGTATATATACGATTCTACTATCGTTCTGCATCAGGACAGCATACTATCATGAACAGTCTGACTAGCTGTTATAGTAAACCACACACACAAAATATTTGCCCATATGGATGATTGTATCAATTATCATTATTTTTAATTATTGAGAAATAAAGTTTGGATGATTTATTCCTGGAGCCCTGGATCGATGGCTTATTTGGCTATCAACTAAATGGTACAAGATTTGAAGATATGTTGTTCTTAAATAGTCCAGTATATATCCACCATAGATCGGCATTAAACCTATCCTTTTGATCCATAAACTCATGGGTCAATGACTTTGTTTGGCCCGTCAGCCAAGAAGATGCGTGCAATAAATTAAACACACAGATTTAATATACACACAGGAAGCCAATTTATGTTTCTTCAGTCCCCAATAAACCCATCTCCGCAATTGGCTTTTAGACTGCTGACTTTGTAGTTGACTTGTCTGCCCTTCTCAGGAGTCCGAAGTCTCCCTCTGGTTAAGGTGACTCATAGACAATCCAGAAGAGTTGGTAACATTAGAATAGTTCAGACATCTCCTTCTTAGAAAAGTTATTATTGAGTAATTATATATAATAAAGCAGATCATAGAACGATTACAATTCAACAATGTATAATTACAAATAATCCTCTGTAAAATTCCATTGTTCTGTGCTGTACACTACAAGAAATCTTGTAAGAGCTGACAAACACCTTCAAGACGAGGGGACATGAATACAATTGCCATGCTTGACATTTGTACAGTAGCTGCTTACTTGTCGAGTGATGGAACAGTGATGGATCTTAGAAGTAGGAGCAAAACTCAAAAAGGGAAATGAAGACAAACTAATTGTAATATATGGCAGAACAATTAATTCTTGATTTCTCCAAGAAGTCTGTTGAGTGAGATTACAGACCACTCGGCCTTCTTCAATGCCGGGGCGTAACAAATAACCATATAGCCCCTTAGCAAAACCTAACATAGGGCCTGCTCGGGCAGATTAATTTGGCCTCCACTTTGATCCCCGTGTCTTTTAGTCTTTGGCTTAGTCTCCCAGTAAAAATTGGCTTTCCTACTCTCAGTTCCCATTGATAGTTGCCCTGTTTCCCCGAAAATAAGACACCCCCCATCACCTCCTGGACCACCTACAACAGGCAGTCATGGCGGCGCTCCGCTAAGGAAGTGCCGGCATGACTGCCAATTGTCCCCCCGCTCTAGCCGCTGCATAAGACATCCCCTGAAAATAAGACAGGTCATATATTTTGGAAGAGAATTTAATATAAGACACTATCTTATTTTCAGGGAAACAGGGTATTACTAATTATTAGGTAGTCCCCTGATGAACCAAATGGTGAAACATACATTGGGACTCAAGGTGGAGGTCGTGGTGTTCATCTTGTGGCTATCCCATTTGGTAGCTATATTTATATCTTTTGTTCTTATAATTGTTTGCCTATAGCTTTTTTTGTGTACATGTGGCATATTGTTTGTCCTTAATGTATGCATGGCAGTATGGATTACAGTACACCTAAGATATTGGATTATATGTGAATGCAAACTTTAATTTGTGCATACATATTATTTAATGCACACACTATTTGCTTAATATAATTGATACATATACTGACTATGCATTGAATTATAGACACATGTGGATACTATTTATATATGTAATTGTTGTGAGATGAAATGCATATAAGCTATCTGGATGACACCGCTACCTCTGCCTGTGATGTTTTTATGTGATTTCAATATTTCCTTTTTCGATTAATAAAATTGTACGTTTTATATATTTATTGTTGTGAATTATGATGGGTGAACATGGATTCTATATAGGTATGCAAAACGTAAAATAGGGCCTGCTCCAGCAGATTCATTTGGTCTCCGCTTTAGTAGCTTACTGCCTGGCCCTTGTGTCTGATTGTTTCTGTCCTGGGGTTCTTTCAGTAGTCCGTTGCCTAACTCTTGCCTTTAACTAGGGCAGTTTTGGCTCTATGATCTGGGCATATGTGCCCACACATTATTAGTGTTGCAGAAAGACAATTAGATATCAAGTTGCAGCAAGACAATGCAAGATTGGTGACTGGGTCTCCTGCAGTGTGATTAAGAAGATGTGGCCCAAAGATAATGGTTAGCTTGACTCTGCATTTAGATGTTACTTTAGCCACACAACGTGTCCCTAGTGTGATGTTGTTATAAGTAAGTTCTGTATGTTCTGTTCTGCTTACTTATTCTGCTTTGTCTGCCTAGCAACAGTGAGGTAGTAATGGAGGAGGAGCTGAGCTTAGAGGAGGAGTTGTTAGACAGGGAGCCATGATGGAGCATGGAATAAAGTGTTCTGATCTACAAGAGTAACCATCTCATAGTGGACTTATTCCAGAAGACCTGCATCCTCACTACAACACCACAATTGGCGACGAGGATTAAGAATAATCAGCTAAAGGTATTTCACTGCTACAGACAACTGTGTACAAGACTGCAATCCTAGCACCAGCCATGGCCTGCTTACCCTCCTTTGCTGTATTTGATGTGCACCAGCCCCAAGCAAACTTGGCAGCATGCTGGAATAAATGGCTGAAACGCTTTGAGATATTCCTGCAAGCAATGAACATTACTGACAATGCAAGAAAGAAAGCCATGTTATTACACTATGCAGGGGAACAAGTCTATGATATTTTCACAACTCTGCCCAATACAGGGGAGGACAGTGACTATGAGCTAAGCAAAGCAGCACTAACTAAGCATTTCTCTCCATACATAAATGCAGCTTTTGAAATTTTCAAGTTTAGACAGTCAAAATAGTCAGCAACAGAAACCATTGATGAATATCATGTCCGCTTAAGACAACTTGCAGCTTACTGTGAATTTGCTGATATAGCCAAGGAAATTCTGATGCAAATCATACAAGGTTGTGTGTCCTCTAAGTTAAGGAGACAAGCACTCAGAGATCCCACCATGACTTTAGCAAAGCTACTGGACATTGCACGTATTCATGATGCAGCAGAGAATCAAGCTAAACTTATAGAGAACACAGACTGTATACCAGAGCAGCCATCTTCTGTAGCAAAGCTCACTCAGAAGCCACATGTGCCTCACGCACAGGCTGCAACCTGCTACAACTGTGGAGGTCCTTATCCTCATCAGAAACCATGCCCAGCAAAGGGAGTAACTTGTCATAACTGTGGGAAACTAAATCACTTTGCAAAAGTCTGCAGATCAAAATCACAATCTTCTCTCTCTGCTAAACAAGCCTTGCCACAGAAAGTCCAGGCAGTGCAGTCAGTGTCCCCTGCTGATGAGCCCTGCAGCACCTACTTATTCTCAGTGACTGAGGGGTCTCACAATGTGCATGCAATGTCTAATCCCAAACAAGTCATCTTAATACATGGCAATCCGGTGGAGACACTGGTAGATACAGGGGCGTCTGTCAATGTTATTAGTCATGCCACTTATAGCCAGCTAAAGAACAAACCTGCTTTGCATTGTACTAACCTGAAGATATTTCCTTATGGTTCAGCTACTGCATTACCCTTATGTGGCAAATTTCAGGCATTACTAACGGCTGAAGGGAAATCCATCACGGACACTTTCTATGTAGTGGAGTGTTCTGCAGACACTCTTCTTAGCTGCAGTAGTGCGGTATCTCTGGGCCTAGTGAAACTGGCAAACAGCGTAACACACTCTTCTGTCCAAACTATTATGCAGAAATATCCTCAACTCTTTCAAGGCATAGGAAAGCTGAAAGACTTTCAAGTGAAATTACACATTGACCAGTCAGTCCAGCCATCAGTTCAACCTCACAGGCACATCCCATTCCATGTCCGCAAGCTAGTGGAGAAAGAGCTACAAGACCTTGAGACAGATGATGTTATTGAACGTGTCGAGGGCCCAACTCCCTGGGTCTCACCAATTGTTGTTGCGCCTAAACCTAAGCAGCCTGGTAAAATCAGGTTATGTGTGGATATGCGACATGCCAATCGAGCCATTCAAAGAGAAAGGCACATTACGCCTACCATTGATGACATTCTCACAGATCTAAATGGTGCAAAAGTATTCTCAAAAATTGATCTAAAATCTGGTTATCATCAGCTTGAATTGCATCCAGACTCCAGATATATCACAACTTTTAGCACTCATGTCGGTCTAAGAAGGTTCAAGAGGCTGAATTTTGGCATTTCATCGGCTGCAGAAATCTTTCAGAATGTTATCAGGCAGGTTCTTTCAGGAATACCTGGAGTCCTCAATGTTAGTGATGACATCCTTATCTTTGGCACAACCCAAGAGGAACATGACAATCACCTAGAACAAGTCTTTCAGAGACTGCAAACCTGCAATTTAACTGTTAATCCATCAAAATGCGAGTTCAACAAGACGTCATTGAACTTTTTTGGCTACATTTTTTCTGAAAATGGTGTTTCTGCAGACCCTGAGAAAGTAGCAGCCATAACCTCTGCTAGCCAGCCACAAAATGTCTCAGATGTTCGAAGTTTTCTTGGTCTGGTCATATACTGTGGACGATTTATACCTGATCTGGCTACTGTTACTGAACCCCTACGACAACTCACTAAAAAGGATACTCCTTGGTCATGGACAGTTGAACATCAATCAGCATTTGATACACTTAAGTCCAGTCTTTCTAGTGACACGGTCATGGCCTATTTTGACCGACTAAAGTCTACTGAGCTCATCGTGGATGCCAGTCCTGTAGGCCTTGGTGCAATTTTAACTCAGGTGTCCAAAACTGGCAGTATCTCCACAGTCTCCTATGCGAGCAAGGCTTTAACAGAAACGGAACAGCGCTATTCTCAAACTGAGAGGGAAGCTCTCGCAGTTGTATGGGGATGCCTTCATTTTCATCTTTACCTCTTTGGTCGTCCATTCACAGTGGTCAGTGATCATAAACCACTCATTCCAATCTTCAATAAACATTCATCAAAGCCACCCCCACGACTTGAACACTGGCTACTCCGCCTGCAGAACTATCGCTTTCACTTGAGATATGAGGCAGGAGCTGGGAACCCTGCAGACTATTTTTCAAGACACCCTTCACCACAGTCTACCAAAGATGACTTGCCTGCCACTGTCTTAGCTGAGGAGCATGTAAATTTCATTGTTACACACTCTGTGCCAAGAGCAATGACCCTCGAAGAAATTAAACATGCGGTGGATTCTGATCCCCAACTTCAGTTGGTAATTGACACTGTTCGGTCTAAGAACTGGAACTCTTTTCTAGCTGAGACTCGTCTTAAACCGCAGGGCCAAACAGCATATTTGCAGGCCTTCTTTAATGCAAGACACTCTCTTTCTGTATCTGACTCAAACATACTACTACGTGACAACCGCCTGGTCATTCCTCAGAAACTTCAGAGTAGAGTGATCGATCTGGCCCATGAGGCCCATCAAGGTATAGTTAAAACAAAGCAGTTACTTAGGGAGAAAGTATGGTTTCCTGGACTAGATAAACAAGTGGAAGCACTTATTGCCACATGTATACCTTGCCAAGCAACTACGGTGGACCATAGCCGAGCACCAGTACAAATGACACCTCTGCCAGACAATCCATGGACTGCTGTGAGTGTTGATTTCTGCACTTTGCCAGATCATTCCTATTTACTGGTTGTCATAGATGATTTTTCTAGGTTTCCAGTCATTGAACCCGTTTCCACCACCTCTGCAAGAGCTGTCATACCAAAACTGGACAAAATCTTTTCTGCATATGGCATACCTGAAACAGTGAAGACTGACAATGGGCCACCTTTCAATAGTGCAGATTTTCAGTCTTTTGCAACTTATCTTGGTTTTAACCACAGGAAAATAACTCCTTACTGGCCTCAAGTCAATGGTGAAGTGGAGCGCTTCATGCAATCAATCAACAAAACTCTTCGGATTGCTACCATGGAACACAAGGATTTGCAGCAAGAATTGTACAGATTCCTTAGACAGTACAGAGCCACCCCACACTCTACTACAGGAACTCCGCCAGCGACTGCGCTTTTCGGCAGGCCTTTGCGCATTAAGCTTCCAAACATCCCAGTAGTTCACGTCCAGACTCCATTGGTCCTCAATGATTCCCTTGCCAAAGGCAGGATGAAAAGATATGCAGATAAGAGAAGTTGTCGCTTCAAACAGCTGGATGTGGGAGACTGGGTCCTTGTTAAAAGGCTGAGACCCAGTGACAAGTTATCATCCCCTTATCATCCAGAACCCTTTCAAGTCACACACGTCAAAGGTACCATGGTTACTGCTCAACGCCAGGGTCATCAAGTGACACGAAATGTCTCCCATTTTAAAAAGCTTCGTGACTACAACCCAGGAGCAAGTGCAGAGGAGACAGATGATGAGGACATTTCACCAGGTACAACTGGTTCAGCAACACCAACAAGAGATACCGAAAATTCACAGACTGTTTCTGATAACGAGATGTCTCAACGCTACCCGACAAGGATAAGTCGAAGGCCACCAGCGCACCTCAGGGACTATGTTCTGCAGTAAAATTTTCTTTTCAGTTCGGACCTTTTATTTATTGTTCATTTATAATGTTTGCATTTTATTTTATTTTTTTTTATAAGAAGGGGAGAGATGTGATGTTGTTATAAGTATGTTCTGTATGTTCTGTTCTGCTTACTTATTCTGCTTTGTCTGCCTAGCAACAGTGAGGTAGTAATGGAGGAGGAGCTGAGCTTAGAGGGAGGAGTTGTTAGACAGGGAGCCATGATGGAGCATGGAATAAAGTGTTCTGATCTACAAGAGTAACCATCTCATAGTGGACTTATTCCAGAAGACCGGCATCCTCACTACAACACCACACCTAGTATATAAAAGTAAGGTGGATAATTTCTTAACTAATCTACCCAGTATATTATACTGACACACCAGTGGTGCAAGTACCGGGCTAGCAGCGGTAGTGGCTGTTACAGGGCCTGAGCCATTTTTAATAGGCTGTTACCTGCTGGAGTAATCCCTATTCACTTACCAATCCCCGCCTCAAAGTGGATGCGGCTGTGAGCAGTAGCAGGGATCGGTAAGTGAGGCTACAGGCCAGCAAACCTCAGCAAATACTACTATTATACTCTGGTGTCTTTACAAAGTATGCTTGGCCCAAGGCAGGTGAAGAACATAAAAAACAGTGTTATTCATCACTCCAATGGTCCGGTGTGACTCCCAGCAGTCTTTGGGCCTCTTTGGTAATGTTCCAGAAGTCACGTGAGCCAGGCCGGCATCATTATCCATCATGATGTAGCTTGGCCCATGTGACGTCTGTGTTGACACTGAACAGGGCAGAAATCAGCAGGGAGTTCACTGGAGCCCAGAATAGGTAAGTACAGTGGATTTTTATGTTTGTCACCTCCTCCGGGTCTCCAATCATTATACTCCGTGGTTTGAAAAAACTCCAGAGTAAAATAATAGTTCTTGGGGGCATAATACTGTGTGCAGGGGCCACTATGGGACATAATACTGTGTGCAGGGAGCACTATGGGCAGTGGCGTAACTACTGGGGTAGCAGGGGTAGCAGCTGTCACAGGGTCGGGGTCATTAGGGGCCTGGTGACAGCCGCTACCGTTGCGTTTTTTTCTTTTCTTAATATGCCGTTACTGGCTGGAGTAACTCCTGCCGATAGGCCCTATTTACTTACCGAGGCCTAAATTTGTGATGGATATATCACAGGCATATCTGCCAGATTTACCATATAGGGCTCTTACAATTCATATGGGAGTTTCTACTAGGGCCATTATGGTAATTGAATCGGTTTATGGAAAAAAAATTAAAATATATATTTAATTTTAATTTAAATTTTTAAAATAGTGTAAAATCCTGTACAAAAATAAAGAGCTATACTTACCTCACCAATCCCCAGCTGTTCCTGTTCTGACATTGCCTGGTGTTCCACTGGCCTCTACTTCAAGGTCCGTCAGTGATATGATCTCTGCAGCCTATAAATGGCTATAGAAGGGTCACCATTATTTTAAGTCTGTAATATTGATGATGAGATTGTAGTGCAGGGCAAATGGAAATTCAATCGGTCGTCTATCTGCGTATATATACAGTCCTATGAAAAAGTTTGGGCACCCCTATTAATCTTAATCATTTTTAGTTCTAAATATTTTGGTGTTTGCAGCAGCCATTTCAGTTTGATATATCTAATAACTGATGGACACAGTAATATTTCAGGATTGAAATTAGGTTTATTGTACTAACAGGAAATGTGCAATATGCATTAAATCAAAATTTGACCGGTGCAAAAGTATGGGCACCTCAACAGAAAAGTGACATTAATATTTAGTAGATCCTCCTTTTGCAAAGATAACAGCCTCTAGTCGCTTCCTGTAGCTTTTAATCAGTTCCTGGACCCTGGATGAAGATATTTTGGACCATTCCTCTCTACAAAACAATTCAAGTTCAGTTAAGTTTGATGGTCGCCGAGCATGGACAGACTGCTCTCAAATGAACTGAAAACCAAGATTGTTCAACATAGTTGTTCAGAGGAAGGAGACAAAAAGTTGTCTCAGAGATTTAACCTGTCAGTTTCCACTGTGAGGAACATAGTAAGGAAATGGAAGACCATGGGGACAGTTCTTGGTAAGCCCAGAAGTGGCAGGCCAAGAAAAATATCAGAAAGGCAGAGAAGAAGAATGGTGAGAACAGTCAAGAACAATCCACAGACCACCTCCAAAGAGCTGCAGCATCATCTTGCTGCAGATGGTGTCACTGTGCACCGGTCAACAATACAGCGCACTTTGCACAAGAAGAAGCTGTATGGGAGAGTGATGAGAAAGAAGCAGTTTCTGCAAGCACGCCACAAACAGAGTCACTTGAGGTATGCAAAAGCACATTTGGACAAGCCAGCTTCATTTTGGAAGAAGATCCTGTGGACTGATGAAACAAAGATTGAGTTGTTTGGTCATACAAAAAGGCGTTATGCATGGCGTCCAAAAAAAAACTGCATTCCAAGAAAAACACTTGCTACCCACTGTAAAATTTGGTGGAGGTTCCATCATGCTTTGGGGCTGTGTGGCCAATGCCGGCACCGGGAATCTTGTTAAAGTTGAGGGTCGCATGGATTCCACTCAGTATCAGCAGATTCTTGAGAATAATGTTCAAGAAGCAGTGAAGAAGTTGAAGTTACGCCGGGGATGGATGTTTCAGCAAGACAATGATCCAAGACACCGCTCCAAATCGATTCAGGCATTCATGCAGAGGAACAATTACAATGTCCTGGAATGGCCATCCCAGTCCGCAGACCTGAATATCATTGAACATCTGTGGGATGATTTGAAGCGGGCTGTCCATGCTCGGCGACCATCAAACTTAACTGAACTTGAATTGTTTTGTAAATATGAATGGTCCAAAATACCTTCATCCAGGATCCAGGAACTGATTAAAAGCTACAGAAAGTGACTAGAGGCTGTTATCTTTGCAAAAGGAGGATCTACTAAATATTAATATCACTATTCTGTTGAGGTGCCCATACTTTTGCACCGGTCAAATTTTGGTTTAATGCACATTGCACATTTTCTATTAGTACAATAAACCTCATTTCAATCCTGAAATATTACTGTGTCCATCAGTTATTAGATATATCAAACTGAAATGGCTGTTGTATACACCAAAATATGTAGAACTAAAAATGATTAAGATTAATAGGGGTGCCCAAACTTTTTCATAGGACTGTATTTAATGTCTATGGCCTGCTATGACAAAAAATACTAGCTCCTGAGGTATAGAGGGGCATCTGTCATTTAAAGGGTTGGCTAGTTTAACTTAACTTATGAGGAGGGGGTGATAAAACGTGACGTATTTCATTCTATAATGCCCCTTACATTTATGATCATGCATTTTGCTGCTAGTAGATGGTGAGGCTGATAATCCTTGTAAGCAATGGCGGGCTTTGCGGGGCCCTAATTACCGGGGGACGCTGATGAGCTGAAATTGGGACATACCTCCCGCCGACCGGGACCTTTTTGTTAGGTCCGGGCCACGCCACGGGGCCCCGCTGGGCGCAGGGCCCCAGGTGGTTGCCCGGCATGCCCGGCCCTGGATCCGCCCCTGCTTGTAAGCAGTGGGGCATATCTATCAATACTGTCAAACTTTGCACTATTGTCTTAAACTGCAAATTCCGTTCATAGTTTTAGACATATTTATGAATCTGTCGTATTAACCTTCATAAATTTGGATTGTTGGAATTGTGTCTGAATGTATACATTTTGGCATAAGGTGTCAGGCTTTTATTGATATGCAGGCCCCAGTGTATCCAGTTATAATAGATTAGGATTTATATTAATTGATATTATATAGTAATAAAGGAAGTGATTCTAATTCTACAATACTTATGGTAGTGTTCACACTGACCAGCGTTCGTATAGGATCGCAATGTCAATTACTATCTTGATAGGTTAGTTTTTGCTTAAAAGCTTATGACAGTTCTCCCATCTCATAGTTGTTTTTGTTATTCAACACTTTGCCAACAACATAATGGTGTGCTGTCAGCAGTAACTACAGCGGGAGCGCATGGCCTTATTGAAATCTTCAAGCAGTGGAAAACTGAGCTCTGATTATGGCTACATGTCATCGCCCCAGGCCGAAAACCTCAGTGAAAGACGGCAGCAAATAATCTGTCTCTTCCTCTGTGGCAGATCCTCCTGTGCAAGCTCCAACCACGCTAATTGAAAAAGGCTTGGCTGTGGCGCATGCGGATTTACTCATTTTTCTAATTTTCCTGTCTGTGTGGCTGAGGTATGAAACTGTGTGGACAAATATCCAGAGGCAGGTTCAGAGACACAGAGTCTAGACCTTTAATTAACATTTGGGACTCGGAGGTACCTGCATGTAACTCAGCTACGCAATTATTGCAAAATGAGTTTAAGCAACAAGGTAAGGCAAGATCTTCCTATGCAGTGTATGTTGTATGGAATAAAGAAAAGTGGAGAGGATTAGATTTCATCTAAGTAGCTAATACAATTCATTTAAGATTCCCCATTACTCCTTATTACTAGAACTTCTACAAAATACAACGTGTTCAGTGGAATGTTAGATTTCAATGAATCAAATAAACATTTACTATGGATGAGCGTTCTTAAGAAAATCTAAGATTATTGGACTTCATGTAAGAAAACTAGTGCAGACAACAATGATCAGGTTTAGTGCTAATACTTCCATTAGTTCCTTCACAGCATGTTTTTTTTATGTATGCGCACATCTAGGTTTCCATCCTAATAAATCTTCAACCTGTGACTCATAAGCAGTTGTGAAGCTCGTATGCACTGGTGACCTATGCCTTCTAGGACTTGAAGGAAGTTGCAGGTTTGTAACGCCAAAATGGCCATAGGTTAAAGAGGACCTTTCATGTCGTCATGAAAGTGCGGTTTTATATACCACTAGAAAGATGACAGAGCGCACTGTTGGTTTTCTCAGTATGTGAGAATTAACTGTAAGGAATGCCCCCTCTGAAGGTACAAGGCTATATAAGGGTAAGTTCACACGGTTTTTTTTGGACTGGAACCTAAGGTGGTCCAAAATCCGGGTAGCTGCGACTGGATGCCGGTGCAGTGCACCGGCATCCAATCGTGCACTCCACTCCGGATTAGGCCCATCTGAATTGGCCTAGTCAGGAGGGAGTGTCTTCAGGCGGATGTCGCGAAGCCACTCCGCCTGAGAGAATAAGCATGTCGCTTCTTTTTTCCGGGAGCCAGAACAAACGGCTCACAGATAAAAGAACTGACCGGCTGCCATTGATTTCAATGGGAGCCGTCTTTTTGGTCAGGATTTTGAGGCGGATACAGCCTCAAAATCCTGACCAAAAAACCCTGTGTGAACTTACCCTTAGAGTACAGTCAGGGGGCATTCCTTACAGCCTAGTGATGACGCTGAGCTATGATCATGCCCTTCTGACAGTGGGAAAATAACGGTGTGGAAATTAACGGCACCGATATCTCCACCAACCGGACACATACCGGGAAAGCCAAATTTTTAGTAGCATTTAAGTTCATACTTTCATGAGGACATAAAAGGTCCTCTTTAAAGGGAGTGTAACACCACCAACATTGCTTCTTTTATACAGTTCTAGAGCCCATTAGTGGCATAGTAAACAGACCTTTCTAACTTTTATTTTTTATGCAAATTACTTGTTTGGTGCATTAGGGGTGGAGCCACACCTATTGGAGCACTCGTGTTCTTTTGTGGTCACTCCAAACCCCTGCACATATGAAATGTCAGTCTCTCTGTTTTGGGAGTGGCATTGGGGGCTGACCACAAAATGGGTGGTCCAGCAAAAGTGACCCCCGACCTGAGGACACTGGACTGTTAACTTGCAAAATAATAAAAGTTTAATTTCCCAGTAGCAAGATAGCACTCAAAAGGTGAATTCACACTGCCTTTAACCAGCCCTACACCAGCAAGTGGTAGGGCTATATAAGTGGTTTAGAAGTGACTTCGGTGTTGGCAGACTCCCTTTAAAGACCTTCGGCAGAGCAATAATTTCCTGTCCTATATCATGTCAACCTGAATATATAATTTTGTATTTGAGCTATGGTACATGAGCAGTGCAGGGATCAAGTGTTGCTTGGTTTTCTGGATGCTGCAGGGTTTTTTGGAAGTTAGTGAAGCCAAAGAAATCTCTATATCATCTCTGTATCTTACCTATGTGTCTATCTATCCAGTTTATTATTATTAATATATATATATATATATATATATATATATATATATATATATATATTGTATAAGATAAGATAATCCGATAGTAGTCCCACCATGAGGAAATTTCAGTGTATTACAGCATCATAGTAATACAGATACTGGATAATAAACAGAAATATATTACAGAAGTAGACACACATAAGCTGAGAAAAAAAATACTAGGGATCCATAGCAGCTAAGGAAGAAAAGAAAGAAGGAAGACTTCAGAGTCATTTAGTTCTCTGTGTGGAGTGGTTTTGCTTGGTTTGATGTAGATTATGTAGCCTGATCGTGATTGGAAGGAGGAATTTGCGATAGCGCTCCTTCTCACACTTAGGGTGAAGCAGACGGTCACTTACCGTGCTGACAAGTGCCGTCAAGGTCCCATACATGGGGTGGGATTTATTCTCCTGCATGGAGCTCACCACAGACAGTATCCTTCTGTCACCCACCACCTGTACTGGGTCCAACAGGGCTACCCAGGACAGAGCTGGCCCTTCTGATCAGCCTGTCATGTCTATTTCTGTTCCTGGTTGATATACTGGTCCCCCAGCAGGCCACTCTGAAGAAGATGGATGATGCTACCACAGAGTTGAAAAAGGCCCTAAGAAGTGTCCCCTGGACTCCAAAGCCTCCTGAGCAGGTAGAAGGTGCTGTGGCCCTTTCTGTGTAGCACCTCCAGGTGATCAGCCCAGTCCAGTTTATTATTGAGGAGCACACCCAGATACTTATAGGTCTTGACTATCTCTCTCTCTCTCTCTGACACTAGTCAGTAAGGCCTAGGTGGCAAGTAAAGAGGGGCGAACTTCAGAAGATTTATTTTATCCTTTGTTTGGATAAAGCAATGCCTCGGCAGTGACTCTGGGTACCTGATGTCACAGAAGGACACCAGACTCTGCGAGGAGGAAGACACAGAGTGCTGAATGTTGTAGAAAGGCCCAAACGAAGTAATGGGAGGTGAGTATAATTTATTTTATTTATTTTTTTGTCACCTCAACTGGGACTCCAGCTATTATACTTTGGGATCTGGGGTCTAAAGAGACGAATCCCAATTTTTTTTGGCTTTGTTAAAAACTGAAGAATATGGAATATTTGTGTCAAATCTGGTTTGTTGCAAATTGATTCGCCCATCTCTAGTGACCAGCTCCTACTGGAAAGTGCATATACATTGGAGACATTTTACAACTAAGCAAAGCAATGTTGGATAATATTTGTATGCAGCAGTATAGTGGGCCCCAAAAATGTTTACTTATATGCCTCAGGCACCCCAATCCGACACTGCATAGCTAGTATGGCTGCAAAAAAAGACATACTGTATGCTGAAGAAAGGCATACTTTATGTATCAAGTTCAACCAAGGCATGGGAAATTAATATAGGAGACTGACTGTGAAGTCTCCTGAGGTGTCTGTATTGAATGTTCCCCAATTCTTCCCTCCAGAACATTAGAGCTGTAACTTAATAGCAGAGGGAGAGGTTGGGGAGCATTCTGTACAGAGAGCCCATAAGACTTCACATTAAAGCAATACGCAGAGGAACTTGCAATCTAGACACTAAACATATTAAAAACCCTATTTCTTGGTCATACAACTAGTATGACCATTCCCATAGGTATATTAGAACTATTGTATACCACTCACCTAGCTAGCACTGCCAGTAGATTTCAGGGTTCAAACCTGCTAACAGGTTCCCTAAATCACGAGGCAGCTTACAAATAAGCAGCTTCAGTTACATCCCGCGTTCCATGATGTGTTCAGCTTTATCTTAGTCACAACCCTAAATGATTTGGCCATATCACTAACCTCACATGTGCACAGACTTTAATCCATAGATCCATGTATTAAAAAGAACAAAAAATGCATATAGTGCTTATAAGATCCAGTGTTCCTAGAGTTGTCATGCAGTGTATAACTAGTACTATTCTACAGTGTGTGAATAATTGTGCCATTGTACTTCCACACAATGAGGAAAGCAAGGAATTATTCCCAACACATAAAGTGATGGTATATAGCTGGGATATGCCGTCACTGTACAGTCTGACTGCAGAGAGTCCCTTCTACGCCTAGAATAAAGGAGCTTCTAGTTGGGTTAAAGGGGTTGTGCCATTAATAACACTTACCCCCTATCCAGAGGATAAGAGATAACTGTCAGACTCCAGAGGTCGAGCCACCAGAAATTAGGGGAGCAGATGACCGAAAGTCCCTCTGAAGTTTCCTTGTGAATGAAGATCCAGTGCATTTGCAGGAATGCGCTATTCACTTTTATTGGACCACCAATCTTTGGGAAAACAATAGATATCAATAGTGATAAGGATTATGCAAGTGCACTGGCGCTTTATTTACAGGGATAATGAAGGGGAACCTTCATTACGTTTTTTCCCTAGAGAGCAGGGCTGCGGAAGTTGTAATGTAGTTCTCTGCAAAACAGGTGCCTGAAGGTGCTGCAGTCAGAGATAAACTGGGAAGGGACGCCAGATTGCACATATGCCATCACTTTGTATGATGAGAAAAAAACATTTAAGGCTAAGGTCCCATGGGACGTCCCTCATTGTGGTTCTTCCTGCAGTGCTTTTATACAGAAAGTTTGCAGAGTTTTGCTCCGCAGACTTTCTGTTACAGTTATACCTATGGGGAAACCGCCAGCATTTCCATAGGTATTATTGGCATGCTGCAATTTCCAAAACTGCACCGGTTTTGGAAATCGTGGGGTCTCCACACCACAGTTTTTACCACAAAGTGGGCATGGGATTCGCTTTTCTCTTACTGTAAAACACTGTGATTTTTCCAGTTTCTGCTGCGGGCAAATCGTGGCAGCCTAAAGTAGTTTATAATGACTTCACAATGAAAACACTCAATCCAACATTAGTACATTTTGCTGATGGGTCAACATTTTTTTTTTTTTTAAATAAAATACATAAAATTTAGATTTCTCACTTTTGTTTTTGTATACAGTATGGTAAGAATGGCCCTGCTTATGAACAGAACAGCAATGATAATCCTAAAAATAAAAAATAATATGAAAATATTTCTATTTATTCAACTCTCTTAGTCTATGTTGTATTGGTGGCGATGTAGAATCATAAATGTTCTGGATGCATGACTATTTCATCCAATGATGTGATGGCAAAAAACAATGGAATCAGTCAGGATCCATTGTTACCAATCATTAGATGGATCCATTTTCATGTTTAGTGTTTTCTTTTGTTCCTACATTGGTGCACAAGAAAAAAAAACTACACACATAGTACAGTAGGAAAGTTCACAAAGATTCTAATGGTTCCTTTTTCACTGTGATCTGATACGCCATTCTGAGAAATTCTACTTTTTATAAGGATGTTCCCAAGGAGTGTTCCCTCATATTCAAGCTGAGGGAATCTGAGGGGATCCCAAAGTAGCACTATCTAAAAAATGTAATTTTAATAAAAACATATCAGTGTAATCTGTGTGAACTGCTCTGTAGTTTGATGTGTTTAGTTTGTGCAGATAGACTCCCTTTAAAGCAGGTCTGCAGTCATAGACACTCGTGTACTTCTATGGGTCTTCCCTCTTACTGTGTACTGTCTACTATACTAGTATATCCTTATGTTGTAGAGCAGGCATGTCAAACTCAGGGTACCCCGAGGGCCACATGAGTAACAAGAGGTTGTTGCGAGGGCCGCACACAGCAGATAATGGCTAGGGCCTAGGGGACTGATCACTAATACCATGCATCGCAAAAATCCAGCATTTCTATTGCAGGCTACATAGAGAAGCCTACAATAGAAAGTATAGAATGACAGGCTGGAGCCTCACAAGGCTCCCGGCTGCAATAAAAATGCACGCAGGCCCCGAATCTTGCTCCGGGTGCCTGCGATTGCCGGTAAAATGGCACCTCAGTTAAAGCTGGCAGACACCATTATTGTGTCGGAGTGCTGGGGAAGGGTTGGAGTGCTGGGGGGAAGGGAGGGGGTTCTTCTGGATGTCTGGCCCTTCCTTGGGCATGAGGACTGTTTTTTCCCACCCACTTGCAATTCTCGCACTTGGGGGTTAATAGGAGCACTACAGACTGCTGCTCCAATTAACCTGCAAGTGAAAGAATTACAAGGTGGGTGGGAAAAAAAAAACAGTCCTCAAGCCCAAGGAAGGGCCAGACATCCAGAAGAACCCCCTCCCCCAGCACCCCAACCCCCCCTCATCATAAACCTAGTATTTATCCTACGGATAGGGGTTAAATACTTGAAAAATCACAATTTCTTCTGCAGAAGCTTACCTGCTTCTGCTGTTTAGCCTGCACAGCGGTCTTGTGAGACCGCGTAGGACGCAGGCACATGTCGGGTGTGGGCCTGATTACGTGGCCATGTCACCCGGCATGTGGGAAGGAGGGGGCGGAGAGGAGCAGGCAGGGAGACCTGCTCTCTGCGAAGGGTGAGGGGCGGCCGCTGGAAGTGCTGTTCGTGAGTTTTGTACATCTGCGGCCTGCACAAAAGTCTCAAACTTTGTCTCTAAAGTTTAGAGACAAAGTTTGAGACTTTTGTGAGGGCCGCAGATATGCCTGTAAAGGGCCGCATGCGGCCCTCGGGACGCATGTTTGACATGCCTGTTGTAGAGAGTCTTTTAGACCCCTGAGGCTCCAGGGCCCAATAACATTTTCTACCTCTGCACCCCCTGAACCTATACCCCTTCTCGTTGGGATACATCAGCATATTATCAAACATTGTTCTATTTTAGCTCAATATTGATAAAATATTAGAGTTAATGTGTTACACAAAGGGGCCACTAACAGCCCTATATGAGAAATGTTTGTCTCTGCATTTTTCAAGCGGATTCCGAGACAGAATCCCCAAACGTAGAGCGAGCACTAGTGTGAATCCAGTGTAATTTGGACCTTATATTTGGACACAAGTATGACATAAGTTTCAGCTAACACAAAGTTCATCTCTAACTAAAAAAACACTGTATACAAATAAAAACTCTCCAAAAGACCTTCTCATTTTCAATACCCAGTTTTCTGTGATAGATTTTCAGGTCATCATATGGTCTAATAACATATATTATGCTTACTGGCTATCTTCTTTGAGAAGACCACTCCCTATAAAGCCACGCTTTTCAATGTTATTTTGGGTGATTGTCTTCTAGTGGTTTGACTGTAACTCTCACCTAAATCCCTAGATGTTATATTACAGAACAACAATTGGTAAACTAAGACTAGAAGAGATAATTGTACAGCAATACAACTAGAAGCGACTCAAGAAGGACGCTTGAGATATGTGCTATAATCTCATAGTCCTACTTAACTATCATATTAGATTAGATTGCACTAATTAGCATGTAATAGCTTCTTCCACTTATCATATAATATTATTTAGATTTGTTAGTATGATGGTTGTATTATGTAATTACTTACCCTGCCTGTTACTTACATTTTATATAACAAGGATACTGATACTGCAGCACTGAAAGTTACACATACTACAACATATGTCAAGATAAGATCAAATAAAATAAGATAATCCTTTATTAGTCCCACCATGAGGAAATTCAGTGTGTTATAGAAGCATGGATAATACAATAATATTACAAGAAAAACACATACAAGCTCAGAATAGAAGATAGAAAAAGATATTAGGAGTCATAACAAGAAAAGAAAAAGAAAGACTTCAGGATCATTTAGTTTTCTGTGCGGAGTGATTTTCGCTTAGCCTGATGTTGATTATACAGCCTGACTACGGTTGGGAGGAAGGATCTCCGATAGCTCCTTCTCATACTTGGGGTGAAGCAGTCGGTCACTGACAGTACTGGCCAGTGCTGTCACAGTCTCATACATGGGATGGGACTTATTCTCCAGCATGAAGCTCACCACGGACAGTATCCTTCTGTTACCACCACCTGTACTGGGTGCAGGGGTCTCCCCAGGACAGAACTAGCCCTTCTAACCAGCCTATCAAGTCTATTTCTGTCCCTGGCTGATATGTAACTCCCCCAGCAGGCCACTCCAAAGAAGATGGCTGATGCCACTACAGAGTTGAAAAAGGCCCTAAGAAGTGCCCCCTGGACACAAAAGGCCCTCAGCCTCCTGAGCAGGTAGAGCATTTCTGTGTAGTGCATCCAGGTGATCTGCCCAGTCCAGCTTATTATTGAGGAGCACACCTGTGTACTTATAGGTCTTGACTATCTCAATGCCCATCCCCTGGATGTCCACCAGATTCAAGGAACTCCTCCATTTATTAAAGTCCACCACCATCTCCTTGGTCTTCCCAACATTAATCCTGAGGTGGTTCTGCTGGCACCATTCCACAAAGTCCCGGTTTAAGTCTCTGTACTCTCTGTTGTCTCCATCTTTGATGAGGCCTCCTATAGCAGAGTCATTGGAGAACTTCTGTAAGTAACAGCTGAATGCACCTAAAGTCAGCAGTGTACAGTGTGAAGAGGAAAGGGGCAAGAACCGTACCTTGTGGTGCACCCGTACTACAGATCACAGTATCAGACACACAGCCCCTGGGTGTCACATACTGAGGTCAGTTTGAGAGGTAGTCTAGTATCCAGTTGGACAGGTGATGGTCCTCTCCAACAAGGTTCAGCTTGTTTCTCAGCTGGACCTTGTCAAGAACTGTGCTATATAGGTAGAGTAAGTATTGTTCTCTACTTAGACACATATCTGCTAACTATGTAAAGATGTCCAGTAGTTTTACTTATATATTGAGTACAAAACATGCAGTAGAGTAGAAAATGAGGATGCAGCTAAATAAAAGAAAACGTTGAATAAAATAATGCAGATATGGCCACTTTTACTTGCATATTGTGAAACACACAAAAAACAAGCAAATAAATTAAGTCAAACAGAGTTGCGTGGGTGAGTACACACACCAGTCATATACAAACAAGGCTCACGCAACACAAATATATGTAAAATTCCAGTTTATTAGATACATAAAATCACATAAAATGAAACAAATAAAGTGGAGAATTGCCGAAACCCGAATTACTAGAAGTATCATCACAAAATGGAAGGCATGTGTGATATAAATAAAACAAGTAAAGCTGAGACTAGTATATGACCCAGAATGGTGAAGTTAAGGGTAGAGGATACAGTAAACAAGATGGTAAATAGACGACCCCCATGCATCAACATAGATATGTAAAGAAATGGAGATTTACTAGGTAATGTCAATATGTAAGTAATATAGTACCACAATACAAAGGGTTTTAATACGTGTAACCTCAGTAAATTACATAATATCACAAAAATGTACCCACGTAGTTATTGTGACATGCAATAAATACCAGGGGTGGTAGATAGAACTTCATATGGCAGTAAACAACGCCATACGGTAAAATGAACACAATACCAACTAAGTGAAAATTACGCATCCCAATATATCTAGAATCTGGGTGAACAAAACAAAAAAAATGATACTGTTATTCATAATCATGCATATAAGTACAGGGGATTACAGGGCAATCTAGGGTTACAACATAGCCCAGAGGAAGAAGAGCAGTGGTTGTGAGTGCATGGGGTTTTATGGGATTATAATATTGATGACCTATCATCAATATCAGATTGGTGAGGTTCCAACACCCAAGAGTCTCAAGCCTCAAGACATCTGCATTGGAAATCTGTTCGGGGGAGTCCGCATGGTGACCCCCCCCCCCTGAACAGACTACCGAACGCATTGGCAAGCAGTGTGCAATGAAAGCATACAGACCCCATAGACTGTAATATAGCCCGCACGGTCTCCGCACGAGTCATGCGGACAGGAAAGTAGATTGTCAACTACTTTTCTGTCTGCATTTTCAGTGCGGATACTGTGTGGACTACATTACAGTCTATGGGGTCCGTGTGTTTTCACAGCACACCGCTAGCCAATGCGTTCGGTAGTCTGTTCAAGGAGGGTCATGCGGACTCCCCCGATCGGATTACCAATGCATATGTGAACCAGGCCTCACTGATAAACTGTTTGACCACAGCGGTGAGTTCTGCAGCTTTATCACTGAATAAGAAGTGCAGCGCAGACATTATGTAGGGTCTGTGCTTGGATGCAGCAACTCAACCAGACATTATGTAGGGTCTGTGCTTGGATACAGCAACTCAACCAGACATTATGTAGGGTCTGTGCTTGGATACAGCAACTCAGCCAGACATTATGTAGGGTCTGTGCTTGGATACAGCAACTCAGCCAGACATTATGTAGGGTCTGTACTTGGATACAGCAACTCAGCCAGACATTATGTAGGGACTGTGCTTGGATACTGCAGCTTAGCCAGACATTATGAACTCTTAACAGCCCCTGTGATGAATGAACATGACATCACTGACCTGTGAAGAGAAATAAAATTTTAAATAAAATGTACCTGAAAAATAAGTTAGTACAACCTTGTGACAAGGAACCGTAGGCCGTGTAGATAATCTCAAATTGGGCCCCAAATTACCAGGACCAAGGTGGATGTGTATCTTTTCCTCCTTTCCTTGTTTGCTCATCTATCTATCTATCTATCTATCTATCTATCTATCTATCTATCTAGTATCTATCTATCTATCTATCTATCTATCTATCTAGTATCTATCTATCTATCTATCTATCTATCTATCTATCTATCTATCAATCATCTATCCTAACCTGCTACAGTTTATTCAACATTTCCTAAAAATACAAGTATGGACTACTGTATATGTGCAATAAAAATGACAAATGTTAGTAAGTTACAGGTTGACATTTTGGAATGGGTGCAAGAAAAAGTAAAGAGCCTCTGCCATATCCAAACACGGGTTCCACTTGAGTAGATACTAAATAAGCAAACATTCTTTTAAATAAACCTAAATTCAGTAATTATGTATAACATCCCTGGAGGTCACAGCAGAGGTCACAAATGTGTTGCTGCTTTTTAGAGGAGAGTTTGAGGCATGCCATTCAGGTGCTCAAAGACGGATAAATCCATGTCTTACAAAACAGAAATATCTCAAACCTCTTTTCAATGTTTTTTTTTTTTTTTTTTTTTTCTGATTTGTAGCAAATAGACATGTTGCCTTCTGTTAGTTACAGTGCTATGTAATCTTTAAGATGGTAATCACATTGTTGGAGCCAAAAAGTCTAACAAGGAACAGTTCTAAAGTCGGACGAGGCTGACAGGTCATGTTTAAGGAATATTACAATTGCATACAATTACAGTGCTGTGCCTATTCATTTCTATTCATGGAGTAATAGATACAGATTATTAATATCAGCAGCATAATCGGCAATGGAAATAATATTCATAACCATGTTTCTATTTACAATAAGTATACTGCCCAGTGCATAATGCTAAGAGCTGCTGTTGGAAATAATAATGCATCATCTATAGTGTGGGACGTTTCTATCCCATTGCCCCCATTGGAAATGGAAATGTCCATTCACTCCCGGGCAACAACTTTTAAGCTACCTTAATGGGAATGCCTACTGCTTTTATCTTGTAGGCCAGGGCTCCACGTGGTGTCAACGCGTTTTACAGTAACTGTAATACCATCCACACCTTGCGAAAAATATGCGCTGCGGACACACTGTGATTTCCAAAATTGTTGCGGTTTTGGAAATCACAGTATATTAATTATACCTACAAAATCGCAGGGTGGACACGCTGCGATTTCCAAAACCATTGCGGTTTTGAAGATCGCAGCATGTCAATTATATCTACAGAAATGCTGGCGGCTTTCCTGTAGATATAATGGTAACAGAAAGTCCGCGGAGGAAAACTCCATGAACTTTCTGTTCAAAGAGCTGCGGAAAGAACTGCGATGCGTTCCTAACTCGTTTTTTTCTTTCAGCACTTTTGCACTGCGTATCGTCTGGTGGGGCCTTGGCATTAAAAGGATACTAGCATTTTAAAGTGGACATAAATTTGAAATTTCTTGTTACAGGTTTTTCTTCTAGGTATAGTCACATATACATGTAGTGATAGATGTTGGCCTCATATACTTCACTGCCTTCGTTTGTATTCTGAGTATTCTGTATAACACAGAGTAGATTAGTCACTAGTGCATATTACGGTCAAAAGGAGGAATTACATTACTAAGTGTGATCCTTGAAATGAAGGGGCAGGAGAAAACACACATCAGGCCCTTCTGTCTTTGGTGGCAAAGCTAAATACTAGTGTATAATGATTTGGCCTTTGCTTTGTCTTGCCCTGTATCTTTTGCATGTCACCGATTGGAAGTCTCTTATGCAATAGACTTGATAAACTAGAAGCTCCGTCTGAGCTCTGTACACAACAGTGTTGGTGCTCGGAACTATAGCCCCGCTCCCAATCACTTGTATAGGAACAGTGCAGCTTCAGGCAGGGTGAGGACTCAGTGTAAGACCCGACTGATCTGATATTGATGACCTGTCCTTTGTATAGGTCATCAGCATCAATTACCTTCAGATCCTGGAAACTGCTTTATGCCTATTGCTAGTTTCGAATATTATTAGAGATGAGCGAGTACTGTTCGGATCAGCCGATCCGAACAGCACGCTCCATAGAAATGAATGGATGCACCTGGTACTTCCGCTTTGACGGCGGCCGGCCGCTTAACCCCCCGCGTGCCGGCTACGTCCATTCATTTCTATGCGAGTGTGCTGTTCGGATCGGCTGATCCGAACAGTACTCGCTCATCTCTAAATATTATCTATTTTTTGATGACAGTCTACAAAAATGCCATGTGAATAGCCCCATTAACATGTATGATGAAACAGTATGATGGATGTAAAAAAAAAAAATGCCTGTCGCCCAGCCTTTAACATTAGTCCTGTGAAAAGGCTTTACACTTAGCGTATATCTAGATATAAAGCCTATATACAGAATACACCATAATTGAACTGTTTCTGAGTGTGCAATGGCTCATAGACTAAACAGAATAAGTAGTATAATGAATATATAATATCACGTGAAATAAATGGTGGTGAAAAGTTCATTTCAAACCAAAGATTGGAGACAGTAAACCAATCTAACTTGTTTGAGAACTTTCCTACCACCTTGCAAGTGTTTCTCAGATCTTCACAATGAAGTGTAGGCTCTATAACAACAGAGACTTTTCTATTTTCTCTTTTCTCCTCTATGTCACCAGTGAAACGCTCTAAGACCAGCAGGTATGTGGATGGAGTGTAGAAAGGCTCCGGCAATTATTCTAACCGTCCTTCATGGAAGTGAAATTAGCCGCTTCGTCTTTGACAGTTATGACTTGATCAGCTTAATAGCGTCTCCAAAGCAGAAAAGAACAACCTGATCTGCCGGGTACTAATTGATTAAAGATCAGCCGGAATTTTCCTTTTAATTAGACCTTTAGTCACTGATGCAAGGCACATTAACACCAGCAGAGGTGTGGCGAGAAGCTAAATTAAGCGTAAAGAGGTGAAATGCTTGTAGTAGACACCTGCAGCGACTAAACATAACCAGCTAAGCATGCGATGGGGCAGCAGGGACAAGTATTGAGAAAGCATTGCTTCACTTCAGAACTAAAAGACCTCCCATGAGTGAGCACATAACAAATTATACTGAGCTTGATATACAACATAAACACAGGACAGTGGCGTAACTAGGAATGGCGGGGCCCCGTGGCGAACTTTTGACATGGGGCCCCCCCCCCCCTTCCTGACTGACACTAAAGAACTCGACCGACCGACCTCCGCTGCATTGCTGCGTGCTCTATTATGCCCCATAGTGGCCCCTGCATACACCATTATGCCCCATAGTGGTCCCTACACACACCATTACGCCCCATAATGAACACCCATGAACAATTATTATACTCTGGGGTCTTTTCAGACCCCAGAATATAATTGGAGACCCTGAAAGTAACCGCTTTTTAATGCGAAGAGGTTTCTTTTTGGGGGGTCCCAAGCAAACTCCACGAACGTAAACCTGAATGCAGATATGAACCGGGCCTAAACATCAGATTATAAAATACAATTCTAGTATGCATAATGGAAGACATGTATAGAAGCCAATACAGATAGATAGATAGATAGATAGATAGATAGATAGATAGATAGGAGACAGATAGATAGATAGATAGATAGATAGATACACAGACATTGATATGATGTATATACTTACACATATACACTTCTACTCACACACATACATTCATATACAACATATACACACAGCTATCTACACACATACAGGACTCACACAGTATATAAGACACATAATGTAAACACATATACACACCTATACATATTTTATCCAAAAATATACTTACATGTGGCTGTGCAGCTCTATCTAGCAGTGAAGAGAGCAGATACATTGCACAGGATGTCTCCCTTCACACTCCGATACTGAGTAGGGGGAGGGGTGGAACAGGAAACTGCTGTGTGCGGAAGCTTTTACAAGAAGCATCTGCAGCCCTGCATCTACTGCCGATCTTCTACTTAAGGTAGGGAAGGTATGGGGCCCTTGAGGGTTTGGGGATATTAAGGAGCCTATTAAGAAAAAAAACCCCACAGGGGTAGCAGCTGTCGTCGGGCCCCTAATGTCCCAGGCCCTGTGGCAGCTGCTACCACGGTAGTTACACCACTGACACAGGACCTTTAAAGTGAACCTCTCACATGGATTCACTGTTCAGTCTACGGGCTGCATCTTATAGAACAGGAGATGCTGAGCAGAATGATATATATTTAGTATAATCTGACATCTGTATACCCCACTCTTGCTATATCTTACTCTTTCTATGTTGAAGTCATGGAGGAAGTCCTATCAGCGACTAACCTCTTCCCTCTATGGCAGTATATACAAAGATAGGTGTCAATCACTTATAGGACCACCTCCTGGACGTCTCAACATAGAAAATGCAAAGACTTCAATAGAAATATTGCAAATTATATAGAAATTTTTACCCCAAAACTGTATATGGGTCTGTTCAGGTTCTCCAGCTTTATAATATACTGCCTGTAGTTTGGACTGCATTTTTTTATGGTTCCCTTTAACAAGTTTCATAGGGTCAGAGTTTGGGACTTTGTGTCAGTATTTGTAGGCCAGACACAGAAGTGGGTCCAAAATACTGAAGAGGTACAAATCTTACCCTTCATTCACATTTGCGTTCGGTATTCGGAATACCGAACGCAACTGCAAGCGCTGTGCAGTAAAAGCACACAGACCCCATAGACTATAATGGGGTCTGTGTGCTTTCTGCACGCTGCCCGCACAAATCATGTGGACAGGAGAGTAGATTGTGAACTACTTTCCTGTCCACATGATCCCTGTGGAGATCTGGCAGCATGCGTACTCCCCAGAATCCAAATGCAGAACGAGGCCTTACTGTTATACTTTTTGCCGTATGAGTTCCACTAAGTTCTGGCTTACAAATACTGATGCAAGTTATTAACCAAATACTGACTCTGTAGAGAACTTTAGGAATATACTTGTATTATTAGCAAATATTTGCCATATGCCAGTAAAATGTGCACCAAATGCATTATGTGACTGGTACTACAGTGAACACTTCTGTGACATGACCACCCAAAATTACAGCGAAAAACTATACTACGGGGGCGGAACTCAAGGAAGTTGCTAATATATACAGAAGATGGAGAAGTTGTCAAAAAACTGTTTTGCTCAACTCCACTTTGGAGAAATTTATGATGTTTGATGAATTTGGTGTATCTATAAACATAACACTTCTGTCCTAAGATTTATATAGCAAAGGCATACTGGAGTGAAGTTGTTACAAATTTTTGTGACTTTTTAAAAAGTCGCATTTGATAAATCTGGAGTTCAGGAATCTAGACAAGCTAACTGTAGTCATTTCCTCACCTACATTTCAAAAGTCGAGTGAGTGTAAAAATGCAAAAAGTCCCTTTTTTACGCACATACAGTAGATTCGCGAAGTTGTCAACCCCAATCAGTCAGTGTGTAATAAATTCCTCCCCCATCGACTCTTAAAGAGGTTTCACTGTATTTGAATAACATTGGCAGAATCTATGACAAATCACACTATTTATAGCTGTACATCATAATATCAGGAGTGGGCACACCTTAAGTGCAACCTGTGCAGTTTTTCAGGGGTCCGGTATATAGGGGACCCACTGATATCATAAAGGCAGCCTCCTACTGCCTATCAGGTTGTATATAAGGACTTTAATCTATGGTGTTTATGGCTTACAATTACTTATGCTTTAGGAACACATAAGAGAAATTCTCCATGCTGAGCTTTTTGAGAGCAAGGACCCCATATAACAGGCACGTCCAAAGTCTGGCCCGTGGGCCAAATTAGCTTCAACTTTCACCAAGCCCACCAACACTGTTGCCTTTAGGGGGACCTACCGTATCCCCAATGCTTTTTAATAGGCAGTGGAGGTCTGGTAATGGCTCCTATTAAATTACCTATCCCAGTTCTTGCTTGTGGCCTTTTCTTCCTTCTTCAGTCACCAGAAACCCGCCATGCGCCGCTCATTATGCCATCGCGATCTTATGCGCAACATACAGGTGCCATTGAAGGCTTAAGAGAAAAGAGTAGCCATGAGCAGTATTAGGGAGCGGTAAGTGAATACATTCTGGCTCTCCCCGATTCTGCTGGTCCAGTTGTTAAAAGTGGATCTGCAGAATCGGATAGAAGTAGCACCACTGACCTGGGGCTGTTGGTAAAGCTTGTAGGTAAGTACCAATACTTACCAGCGCCTCCTGCTTTTTCCTCCTCTAGGCACACTTGACGTCACAACAGTGCACCTGGAGCAGGGAGATAGAGTGGGACCGGGGAGCAGACAGGTAAATAATAAATTAATATTCCTATAGGGGGCACCAGTGAATGGGACACTGTATGGCCCCTTCACAGTGGCCCCTTCACTATTCCTCCCCATACAGTGGCCTTTCCACTGTTGCTTCCATACAGTGACATTTTCACTGGTTCCTCATACTGTATGTATGAGGCCATTCTATTGTGTGGGAGTAGTGATATATAATACCGCACATCTGTGAGGACGTGAAAGATTCTCTTTAATCGTTCAGGCTAAGGGCACAAAGTGCTGCAGGAAAAAGCATGGCGGAAACGCATTGAGAGTTTTCCTGCAATGCTTTTCACACAAACCTCTGTGGATTTTCTGCTTCAATTATACCTGTGCAGAAAACATCAGCTGATCTGTAGATATGATTTACAAAAACGCAATGGATATTTTTCTGCAATGTGGGGATGGGATTAGCCAGAATCCCTTCCACTTTGCAGGAACTATACAACACCACAATTTTTACTGCGATGTTTATGCTATGTGGGGCCCCAACCTAAAAGAATAACAGGCCCACACACTTTCGCCTCTCCAAATATGGCCCTCCTTCAAAAAAGTTTTGACACCCGTGTCTGTGCTCTTCTTACATTGGACCTTCTGTAGTGATTCTCAGCTACATATAATGTGATTGTATGAAATAAGAAAGGTCTAGTTTGGTTTTGTTCTTCGGAAACCATCAGTGCCATCATTGTTCATGGTTTGTGCCTGGAATTGCACGTGCATTCACTTAAATAGGGTTAACATGCTATACACATAGACACGAATGGTGGCATTTTTGAGTAAACAAGGCCGTTCTTATAACCCCTTTAAAGTAAAAAAAAATATATAAAAATGAAGAAGTGTTAAGTCAACAGTTCTAGTGCCAACTCAAATAAAAAGCTTAGGCACCAGTTTTTTCTATGCTCACTTATATAATAAAGTTTATTTCCATCTTTTCCACCTTTTTCTTCTTTATACATGGGTCTCAGCTTCAGCTTGGCCCGCTGTGTGGATAAAAGGGTTAAACCTTTCCCTATATTAAGAGATACGGTCTCACAACAGTCTTCCTGTTTTATAAAGTCTTAAATATCCAATTTCAATTGCTTTGCAAACGTAGCGTGACAAAGACAAAGGGCTGACAAATGACTGGTATAAACTCATGGCTAAATTGAAATGGCATATCTCATAACACTCTTTTAATGGCATGAGCAATCTGAAATATAAATAAATGTCCTGTTTGAAGAAATTCAATATCCGCCTCTTTCTGTGTACATACAAGGCAATTAAACATGCCTAATTTAATCTTTGCTTTTTCCAGTCTGTGCTTAAAGCAAATACCAACATTGTAGCTAAAAAGCATTTTTTGTTTTCCTTCTGCTCTGTTAGTAAGTCGTCCCCGAGTACAACTAGAAGATGACTGGTCACAGAGTCTGTAGACTAAGATGGAAAACAGTTTGCCTTACGTAGCATGTAGTAGCTGTCATTAAGTCATTATACGGAGGCGACTCTCATCAGCCATCATCACAGAGAAGCTTGATGTAAACTGTCTACAATGTGCCGACCAAGTCTAAGTCATTCTACCTCTACTTGTATATGTGCTCCGACATACACTGAAATAAGATATCACGAAACGAAAATGGCCGTCCCATGACAGATGGTTTTACATATTGGTTCTTATTTTTATTTTATTGATTGATTTTTTTTCTTCCTTTTTTTTTTGTTAAAAATAGACACCATTATCAGTAATGACGACACAAGTAAAAGCATGTGACTGTGCATGCGTTCTCAGGATAGTGGCGATTAGGACCTATCCCATTCACTTTTATGGGAAGTACCGAAACAGAGTTGTACAGTGAGTGTCAAATAGAGATGAGCGAATATGCTCGATCCAATACCTCAGCCGCATTGCTCCCGGCTGCAGGGACACTCCCGGGGCATCAAATTTTTACTGCCCCTCCCAGCTTCCCTACCGCCGGGAGAAATGCGGCTGAGGTATTCGATTGAGAATATTTGCTCATCTCTAGTACCAATATTTCCATAACCCCAGTCACCTCTGCTTTACTATATGCTAGATGAGACAAAAATTGAGCTATTTGACATTAACTCACTTCGCCGTGTTTGGAGAAAGAGAAATTCAGCCTATAACCCAAAGAGAATGGAGGTGAAAACATTATGTTTTAGGGTTGTTTGTCTGCTAAGGGCACTGGACTACTTCACCACATCAGTGGAAAAATGGATGGAGCCATGTACCGCAAAATCCGAAGTGACAACCTCCTTCCCTCTGCCAGGACATTAAAAATGGGTCGTGACTGGCTCTTCCACTAAGACAATGACTCAAAACATACAGCCAAGGCAACAACGGAGTGGCTAAAAAAGAAGCACATGGAGTGGCCTAGCTATTCTCCAGACCTTAATCCCATAGACAAATTATGAAGGGAGCTGAAGCTCTGAGTCGCCAAGCGACAGCCTCAAAATCTTAATGATTTAGAGATGATCTGCAAAGAGGGGTGGACCAAAATTCCTCCTGACATGTGCGCAAACCTCATCATCAACTACAAAAAACGTCTGACTGCTGTGCGCGCCAACAAGGGTTTTACCACCAAGTATTAAGTCTTGTTTGTCAGAGGGATCAAATACTTATTTCTCTATGCAAAATGCAAATACATTTATACAATGTATACAATGTGATTTTTTGGATTTTATTTTTGATAGTCTATCTATCGCTGTTAAAACTAAGCTACCCATAAAATTATATACTGTTCATGTCCTTGTCAGTGGGCAAACTTACATAATCAGCAAGGGAAGGGATCAAATACTTATTTCCTTCACTGTGTGTTATTTCACTGACAAAATAGTATGGCCACAGTATTTGTCAAGACCCTCTTGACTTTAGCTCAAAAAAACCACACCAAAATCTGAAACAAAAAAAAACATTTTCCGCAATATGCAGACTTAATTTTATATAGACCCTGTCACCAGGTCCTTATGTATGCCCTTATGAGTTTAGGGCTTGGAACTTGGTAATCTCGGTCTCATATATAGCTCTTTTAATGGGTTTGGTAATCTTCAGTATGCCAAAGGTGATTCCCTCTGCCAGAGAAGTGTGTGCTGTCCATGTGGATGGAACCCTCTTAGTTAAGCCAAACATCCAACACTGAAGAAGGCAAGCTTTACTGTAGGGTAGCGACTTATATCATTCTCAATATGGCAAATATAAACCTGCTCTAATAGGGAATCAGAAAGTCACTAATCTAACACGTAATATATGACTGCAGCATGATAGAAAATTAATACAGAATAATTACATAGTAATCAGGCATAATGGCATATAATCAGTCTTAATACTCCAACACTTTTCCTGAGGTTCGTAAGCATGGAAATGATTAGAAATGCAAACATATAATTGCATATTACACTGCTCATTTCCACATAATAACCTGCTTCAATAGCTCAGAATTATCAGATTATTGCGTTTCAATCGTGTCTTCTTGTCTTCTTCCAATACTTATATTGCTTTGGTAAAATACTTAGTTTTAGACAAGGCTTTCTTATCAACTGCAGATAAAAACTAAGGTTGTGTGCATTGATCCTTAAATGGCATTATTAACACCAGTCTTTGTAACCCGGAGGTGGCAGAGGGAGCGTCTCATTCACGACGGGGTGTGAGCCTCCTTATAAAGAAAGCCTACTTCATATGAAGACACTATATAGTGGCATGCACATTACAATTTTTCCATAATACAGACAGTAGTGCCTCTATATAGGATCCTTGCACTAAGACTTACTCCCTTGGTTGTTCAGTCTTGACAACTACCTCTACAGTTCCAGCCGCAGAGAGACTGTGCTTTCTTTTTGACCCTTGACCCTCTCACAATATTATATATGGGTGTGAGCACAGAGGCAACATACTGTCAATCATTCAGGCATCTGTGTAGTTGCATCCACATGGGCAACTGAGGGGTGCCAGTTCTATGTTCAGATATAGTGCATCATGCTGGCTAGAAACCCATTGATCAACAGAATTGGCCATTCGCAGAGTCTACATACAGGATACTGAAACTTTATTCTTTCCCAACATCATAGGGCCACCATGTTTCCTGCAAAAATTAAAAATATCAACACATTTTAGACCTGGAAAGATAGCATACTGTATGACTAAGGGATTTCAGATGCCAAAGAGGGAATCCTTGCTTCATGTTTGGCCCCCTCAGGTCATGAGTGTTCCTTTAAGAGAGAACTTCTATGACACGGTTTAATTTTGCTATGTTTGCCTTGGCCAAATAACACGTAATAAATCATTCCTTCAATATTGTTTATCCATCTACATTTTCATTCTTACACTGGAATAGACCAACTACCAGTCTGCAGACTCTACTGAATCCATGCTCAAATCTGCCTAGATCAGAAGATCTTTTGGGCAGGGTCTTCTTCTTTTGTACATTTCTAGTTTTTGTCAGTTTCTATCCCCTTTATTATATCATTTAAAGTATAACCTATATTTCCAAGTTTAAACTGTCATAAAGTAGAGAATTTCATCGAACCAAAAGCAACATTTCCTTGTACAGTTGGCCGACAGCCATGACTAGAAGCTACTTTGAGTGATGCAGTCACGCCTTCTAGTTAATTCAGTTGATCTAATTATTCCTGGCGAAATGTTCAGATTTGTCAAGATAGAAATGGATGAGAAATGTGCAAATCTTCTTAGTACAAGTACTGATATGCAATGGGATAAGATGCTAGACATTTCAAAGGTGCTAAGACATTGAAGGGGAAGAAAAAACAGGACTTCAAGTAGGGAAATTTCATATTAAGGTACAGTGTAAAAAATGAAACTTTTTAGCTATATGGGACATTTTTAAGCCAACATACATTTCATAACATATATAAGGCACTATATGGACAAACGTATTGGGACACGTAGACATTTACCCATCTACAGGCGCTTTTATGACTTCCTATTCTAAATCCATAGACTTTAATATGGAATTATCCCTCTTTTGCAGCTACAACTTCTTTTAAAATCGTTATTTGTTCATTTTCTCAAGTACAAGCTGATATCTTAAAGGGAGTCTATCAGTAGGAAAATCATAATCAAAGTAGCTTGTACCAAATAGGCCTTTGTTATTCATAATTGCAGCTCCGTTGCATCTAATTTGGATATGGACAAAACAGTAATTTTCGTGCTAATGGAACTGCAATGCTAAATGACAAAGGCATATATGGAAAGTGTGTAACTAGCACTACAAGGTCCTAGGATTGGATTGACAGACTCCCTTTAAACCTTATTTTGTATATTCCAATCCAGACGGTCACATTCATTGCTTTACTGTGAATTTTATGTACTCTTTCAAAATTCACTAAGTACGGAGTCACCACATGGCGTAAAGGCCGCAGTTTGTCTGCACCAGAAATGCCACGGGAAAAAACACAGCATTTTACATTCACAGCAAGGTGTATGGGAATCTAGTGAATCCATCCTCACTTTGTGGTAAAACATGTGCAGTGGACATGCTGGGATCTCCAATGCAATTGCGACCAATTATACCTACAGATACACCGGTGGTTTCCCTAAAGAATATTTGATACAAAAAGTCCACAGAGGAAACAGCTGTGAACTTTCTGTGCAATGCGTTGTGGGAAGAACCGCGATGTGTTGCTGTTTATAGTATATATAGTAACTGCAACATAATGTGGAAGATTTAAAGGGGTTCTCCAGGCAAATGATATTGATGATCTATATCATATTGGTGGTGGTCCGACACTTGGAAACCCAAAATGATCAGCTGTTCTCAGCAGCCACTATAAGGGTCCATTCACACCGAGGAAAATGGTAAGGAGTTTGGTGTGGAATTTCAGCGCTGAAAAAAAAGCCTCCCATTCCTCCCATTCCTCCCATTCTGCTAGCAGAAAAAGGAACCCATTGAAATTCCTCACCAAATTCCTCACTATTTTCCTCCATGTGAATGGACTCTTAGAACAACACAACCAGAAGCAGATAGCACAGTTCTACATGTAGTGGCTGTACCGATTTGCTGAAGGATAGCCCCTGTAAATAAGAGCTGAGCTGCAGTAACTAAACACAACAGCTATATGGCAGACAGCTATCTACTTCCAGCTCTATTCTCTATATAACGTCTGGCATGAACCCAGATGTCAGGCTCTGACCATCTGATAATGTCTACCTAGTCTAACAATAGATTTTCTGCATTTTGCTAGATATATTTTATTTTTTATATGCTAAAGTCAATAATAAAGCAATGTCCAATAGGGTATCTGCAGTGCTCCTATTAACCCCTTCCCGACGGAACAAGAGCACTGCAGATCCCCTATATTCAGTAGACCGGGCACTTTCAGACACAGGGATACCTAATGTGTATCTGTTTCACAGTCATTTTCTACTTTTATATGTATTCTAGGGAAAGGACGGATTTAGAACTTTATTTTTTTATTATATTTTTTTAAAGCTTTTTTTTTTCACTATATTATGGGAGATTCTATATATTACTATTGTGGCTGGTCATAGACCACCCCCCACCCCCCAAAAAAAATAATTTTTTTTTTTTGCTTCACTCGAGTATAAGCCGAGGGGGGCTTTTCAGCACAAAAACTGTGCTTAAAAATTCAGCTTATACTCGAGTATATACGGTATTCCAATAAATATTCAATGAAAAAAGGTATAAGATATTTAAAACACTTGGATTGGATTGGATTGGATTGGATTCTTTGCTATTATATTTAACCCAATAGCAGAATTCTCAAGTGACATGGCAGACATTCTTGCTGACAAGGACAAAGGATACATTTCCTTTAAAGTGTTTCCTTTTCTAGTTTTGCAGTTAATTAGACATTTATTATCCTCTTGAGTTTACGGAAGTTATTTTTTTTTTCCCTGTTTCTAGTATCCGTGACTTTTAACGGCAGAAATGTCAGACCTCTTATTTTATGCTGCTTGGGGAGAATACAGTCAGAACCAGAATTGGATTAGTTCTCAATGTCGTAGAACTGGTTTTCGTTAAATTAGATGAGATTACAGTAAGCTAAACATCACATTAAAATGTCACAGTAAAAGGTTAAACCATCTCTTAGGAAACAATAGTTGTGTAAACGAGACAAAAATATTTAAGAGTATTTATATTTAGACCTCTTGAGCCATGAATCGCCTAAGGAGAATTGAAAGAGGCATCATTGTATGACAGGTGAGAAAATATATACAACTGTGATAGCTCGGCAGAGTCAGAAAGTCTGCAAATATATTTCAATTATAAACAGGGACTGTTTTGTAGGAGCCATGAGAAAGTTTACAAACTTTTGTGCCATAATGATGTATTGTTCCATAGTGCGTTTAGAAGGTTAAAGTGAACATGGTTTATGACCCATTTGGAGCATTGTTCTCTATCTCCTTATTGAGAGCCTCAAGTTTCAGCCATGCAAAAGTGTAATTATGGCTGTGTTACTGGAGCATATAATTCTCATATATTTCATCGGCCGCTATCTTTACACGCTGTCCATAGGCTATGCATGCACTATAGTACTAGGTATCACTTCTTATGATGATTTAGTCTTTACAAGTAGTAGTAACCAAAGAGCAATATACTCGTATTAGTAATTATTTGTATTATGGCATATTTATGCCTTCTACTTCATAGGATTTCTTCAAAGACTAAATTTCTGTCTGCCATTGTTCTAACCTTGTAAATCTAAGTTGATTTGTATTATACTTGCGTTTTTAGCAGTCTCAGTTTTAATTGTAGGTCACATAATGCCACCTTCACAGATTCGGTTTTATTGTTGAGGTCCCATACATGACTCTGTGATCTGCCCATTGTCCAAATATATGGGATGTCATCAGCAGTATCCTATATAGGGGTATATGTCAGCTAGTGTATGAACAGAGCAAACAGCAAGCAGAAGAAAGTTTTCTTTGCTTTTTTAAAATTTATGTTACTATGTCTCAGAAAACCCCCATATTGCAACAGCATGTCAAACATACAGTTCCATAATCGTGTTATTGCCAAGAACAACATTGTGTTCATGAATTTTATAGTATATCTTTATAGTGGTTGAAATGCTGTTTTTAGATGAACATCTTGAATCTGCAACATACATATAGATTGGGAGATTCTTAGTTTTTTAGGATATAGTGTCATATGTGTATACATGAAGAATAACACTATTTCTGGCCATTGTTAGAATCTTTTCACTTCTGCAGGCTCTATCTATAGTTTGGTGAGTGTTGGCTAGTTCACATACATTGCACACGCTAAATCAGGATTGGTTCACATCTACGTTTAGTATTCCGAATGGGGACCTCCCCGAATGGAATACCAAATGCATTTGCAAACGGTGTTCAGTAAAAGCACATGAACCCTTTAGAATATAATGGGGTCCGTGTGCTTGCTGCGAGATCTCCGCAGTGAACACGTGGAGAGGAAAGTATTTCACAATCTACTTTCCTCTCCGCATGACTCGAACGGAGATCTCACGGCAAGCACACAGACCCCATTATAGTCTATGGGGTCCGTGTGCTTTTACTGCACAGTGCTTGCAAATGTGTTTGGTAGTCGATTCAGGGAGGTTCCCATGCGGACTCCCTTAACAGATTACCAAACGCAGATGTGAACGAGGGATAAGGCTAAGGCCCATGTAGAGGGCAGCAGCAAGAAAGTGCTGCAGGATAACGGCAATGCATTGTGGCATTTCCATAGATGTAAGTGACATACTACAATTTCCAAAACCATAATGGTTTTGTAACGTGCAGCTTGTCCACTGTTCTTATTTTTCAACAATTTGCTAGAATCCCATCCACATTCTTTATCTGACGAGTCTATGCCAAGTGGGGCCTCGGCCTACTGTTTCTATTTTAACCAGAAACAGCCTTAGGCCCATTCAGGACAAATTCAGAGAAGTTCTGACTTGTATTGATGTGAATAATGCTTTGGTTGTGATATAAAGCTCTTATTCAACTACAGAGAGCCTTGGTATAAGCAGAGGCTGAGAAGTTAAAGGGCCTGGGTTTGTTAGTGATTCCAGAGGATTGACTAACAATGGCATCTGTCCGTGCACTTGCAGCCTGGATTGCATATCCATAAAAAGATGATCATCTCGGCATTGCTTCTTGGGTTTATGTTGCTTGTTTCTGTTCCTATTATTGGTTTTAGAATCATTTTGCACTTACCAGATGCCTTTGTGAAATATTGGACTATGAATATTTTATATAGGCTTTCTTGATAGACCAAATCACAATAAGTACATAAGCTTCACAAAGAATGTACAACAGATACACCGCAACTAAAATGAAAACAAGCACACATACTGTACAGAATCGCCTATGGTTTTCTGCAAATCTACTTTTCCACTAATTTATTAACATCCCTATAATTTTAATTAAAGGAAACATTTAATATATTCAACATAATTGCTTAAACCCTAAACGCAGAAACACAACATTCAAGAGATATTGAATCATCACTTAGACATGTCAAGCTGTCATTAACGTATTACTTGCGCACTCTTTGATGTGAATAGAACAAGGCAGTGATAGAAAATAATGAAATCAAAGCTACAGCGTGAAATTCAGAGTATTACACATTCCAATAAGAAACAGCAGCTATAGGGGAACGTGGACAGCAGCCGATTTACTGATCCCAGAACGAAACCTCGTAGCATGTTGGGAATCGCTTTATATAATGAAGAGATTGTGTGTAATTCATAGTTTTATTGTTATATAATTCACAGTGACTTTTATATGATATTCCATTCTCCAGCTAAGAATACTTAAGTTATTTATATACATACAGCATGTAAAAAGCTTAGACGCAAAGTAAGTCATGACTTTCAAGATGGCTCATCTTCTCTTCTTTACTGTCCATTGCGATGCCTGCAGAGCAGATCCATAGCAATGTTGACCCCCTTCAATAGGAAAACTGAGTTGTTCACAGTCCTATAACATAATAAATACAAGCCTCATATTATGGACAAATACAAGTCCATATAAATGCACAAAGCCGTGAACCGGGATCTGGGCTTAATGCTTTGCTGAGTCTGTTGGGATGTCTTTCTCAACTAGATTCTACATGCATGGTGCAGGGAAATGTTCATACAAATGGGTCCCAATGCAAAACCTGCAACAGGGTCCCCCAAACAATCATGTATAACCTATATTACTAGTCTAGGCATGAGCATAAGCTTTGAACTCTCTATTGTTACACTCTTGTTCTCTTTTCCAATATATTCTCCAGTAGCAATATCTATGTTATACATCTATCTATCTATCTATCTATCTATCTATCTATCTATCTATCGACACACAGGTAAAGCACTAGTTAATATCATTGGTGGATCCCATTGCAATCCACCTCCAAAGTTGCTTTTTAACCCCTTTCCTAGACTTTCCCTGCCCCTTTCCATCACCTTAGCCCTTTCTTGTGGTCTACAATCTAAAAAAAAAACCCAAACATTGGCAGCAGTGTCAGAAACATAAAATTGTAGTTGCCGCCAACACTTCTATTAGCTGCTGCGTGATCATGGCGGGGCCATGATCTATCCCTGTGCTGTGACACCATGATGTCACAGTACAGTGATAATAATAACATTGGATAAAATCTATAGCGGCCACTGGCTCTTCTGTGGTTGGCCTTTTGAATATAGCGCCAAAACACCTGAGATGACCAAAGGCGTGATTCATAGCAGAGCCACCAATACCATGACTTGCAATAGCGACAGTGGCTTTCAATGAAAAAGATCAATGTATCAGCACAGATTCACAATGGCAGACGAAGGTTTCATCTGTATGTGTGTGCATCTATCTATCTATCTATCTATCTATCTATCTATCTATCTTTTTTTGGATATACTGTGTGTGTGTGTGTGTGTGTGTGTGTGTGTGTGTATATATATATATATATATATATATATATATATATATATATATATATATATTTTTTTTTTATTTTTTTTTAGATATACTGTGTGTGTATCTGTGTGTGTGTATATATATAAATATATATATAGTAATATAATCAGTCTAAGCTAATAATTTAGTAATAATTTGTATTACGAGACTAAATGCACAGCCTTAAAATTACCTCTGAGATTTATTGTTGAACCAATCTCTAGACGCCTCACTGCTGTTTGTCTTTCTAGGATGCAGCTAGGGTTAATTTCCATTTAGTGCTACAGGGCAGAACATCAGCGTATACCTTGCTGCAGTTAGTTATAGGCTGCACACATATAAATCATGCAGAATCGTATTTATCCCAGGCTGTGACAGAAACGTCACATGGTCTGCTGCTACTGTGCCCTTTTCTTTTCACAGTCCTTTACGGCTGCCTTTTAAGTTTTAGTAATTGGTGAAGGGCGCGCCTGAAGATCACTGAGAGCGAAGCACAAGATAAAAGGCAGGTAATGAGAGGTTCTCTTTGATGGCTTGGCTGACCTGCTTTTAGAATTTCTAATTTTTACGAAACTCCTGCAACATTTAACAAGTGAAACAAATTTGCCGAGCCTCACCCAAATTCCTCCAAATGAATCGTAAATTTTATATGGTCTCCAAGGTGAAGAACATTTGTTTAATCATATATACATACATATCTAAAATTGTTATAAAATGTGTTTGTGCCACTATTTCAGTTTCATTATTTTAAACCAAAACCAAAAGTGACTTTAAGACCGGGCCGCACGAAACGTAAAACACTGCGGAACAATCCGCTGAGGAAACTCATTGCGTTTATTTTTGCAGAGTTTTTCTCGGTGAATTTTTTTTGCCTTCAGCCTAAAGTAAAAAAAAAAAAAAAGTTCTGAGGTTGTTGCATGGCCAACTAGAATTTTTTTTCTCCTATGGAAATAAGGGTCTCTTTAGACTACTGAGGTGCTGTTTTGCATCCATGGGACACTTATTTTCACGGAAGGCCAATGGAAGGCCACAAGCTGTAATAAAATTGCTACAAAACTACGATAGTGATTACATTCAATGTCAGTGAATATCAGTGCGTGGGGGCTATTCACATGACTGTTATTTTCATGATCCGTTGTCGTGGACTGTCAAAACGTGGGTCATGTCCTATTTTCACTAATACTTCCATACATTGTAATGTATGAGGGATCCATGAAAACCAGTGCCCTTGAGGTGCAAGAAAACAATGTACGTTTTTCAAGTCTGTTTTACACTTTAGTCATTTGAATGTAGCCTTAGACTTTATTCACACGGCCATGCCATTTTTCACAGACCTAATTTCCATGGGATACATCTGTGTGTGTGGAAGTGCATGGATACCCTTTAATCACATGGATGGATATTTTTCGAACACCCGTCACATGGTCATTCTATAATCAATGATTTTCAATGGGTCTATTCACATTGCACTATTTTCACAAAAATAACACGTCAGCTGTTTTGATGGCCATGAAAAATGGACTGTCAAAAAAATGGACATGTGAATATACACATAGAATTCAATGACATCCATACATTTTTTATATTTATACATACAGAGGTGTGTAAGTGCTCTTTTTCTTGGAGCAATTGGTAGTTTTTAGAGATAAGCGAGTACTGTTCGGATCAACCGATCCGAACAGCACGCTCCATAGAAATGAATGGATGCACCTGGTACTTCCGCTTTGACGGCGGCCGGCCGCTTAACCCCCCACGTGCCGGCTACGTCCATTCATTTCTATGCGAGCGTGCTGTTCGGATCGGCTGATCCGAACAGTACTCGCTCATCTCTACTAGTTTTCATTACTGCTGGTTCAAAGGTCCTCTTTAAATTAGGCTATGTACAGTCAGGTAGGTAGTCTTAGGCAGGAGCAGATAAGGGTCAATGAACATGAGCTCTTGGGCACTATCTGCCTCTTATTAGACAGTATTATGGAGCTCTGTTCTGAATCACTCCTGTACTTGTTTCTCCCTCAGACCACCCACCTGACAGTAGATGTCTAGTTAGCAAATTGAGCATTGAAAATAACTGCACTGATTGCTCAGGAATGCCGAGGACTAAAAAAAATCCAACTATGGTATGGTGCCAATAAAAAGATGCAAAGCACTGGAGTTAGTGGAAGTGATGAAAAATCCTCTTGAAAGGGATTGTCCAGTTTAGAGAAACAATTTTATTTACTCCATTAGTGAATTCTGAGTAATTCTGAGTTAATAGAGTGTGGTCCACTGTTCAGGATTCTCATATCCTAGCCGGAGAAGAGAACAGCTACATACAATGCCTCATTCTCCCATCTTCTCTCTTAGACCTGGTCCTTCTTACAGTCAATTCATTTCAGTGAAAACTACAGTATGTAATGCCTAATTTCTTCAGTGGTGGCACTACAGGGAGACTGAACACTCATCGCCAGGTTTTCCCACAGATTGTAGATGATTTCTGGAGCTTCCATCAGAAGAACACTTTCCATAATCTTGCTGTCAGACTATAAGGTGGTAGAAGACTTCCTTTTCCAAAAAATGACCCTTGGTGGTGATTTTGTTGGGTCGTTATCCAAGATTGACCTGTACATTCCTTATATTTATATACTGACTGTGCTTTGTGCATCTCTCTGCACACTGATGTCTGATGTGTAACACGCTATTTTTAACAGTGTGTATACCTGTATATACTGCACTGTTTGATGTTACACTGTCACTTTCTGTAGTCTGATTCTTTCTGGAAAGATTGCAGCACAATGACTCTTACATAATGGACAAAATTCATTTGTCCCATTGCTTGTGCAATAAGTGGTGGCCTTTTTCACATCATCCACGGTACAGCCTACTCCCTGACTCTTCATAGCCATCCTTGGCCAAAAGGTTCTCATCTAAAAGTGAGGCTCCATCCAGAGCTGTGCTGTGCTTTTTCCCTATTGCTTTCAACGTGATACGCGCTTATCACATTGAAAGCATAGGGAAAAAAGCCTCCCATTGATTTCAATGGATAGCGCACG